>NW_025423239.1:0-31270 GCF_020497125.1 Mauremys mutica
TCGAGAGGCTCTTACCTTCTAAACAGGGACGGCTGTTTTCTAGTAAAATCACTGAAAGGGAAGGAGAAAACTCGAAAAAGGTTCCTCCTGGCGCTCACGTCCGTGAAACCCGAATACTCTCTCAGGTCCTCAGAGAGAGACCTGGAGAAGGAGACTTGCTGGAGCAAAGCCACAGGGGTCTCTGAGGTTTCCCTGGCCCCTCGCCCCTGTCCTGCCTGGCTGATGTCAGCATCTCTCTGTGAGGTCACCACCTCCCCACCGCCTTTGACCAATAGTCTGAGGTCCTGCAAAAGGCCTTTGTGATGTCACTGCCACACCCCTCTCTTGCTGTGCCAATGTCCTGCCCCTGGCCAGGAACTTTGCAGGTTTGAGCTACTCCCTGTGGATCACCCCACTCAAGGAGCGTTCGTTCTAGGCAGCAAGCCGGCTAGACAGGGAAACATCAAATGCTGCTCCCAATGCTAAACTCAGTTTGTCAGAAATTAGTTGACTTTATGGCCAGAAGAGACCATTAGAGCATCTAATCTGACCCCCTGCATATCACAGGCCTCCTGTATGACACAATAGTGAGTTTATTACACAGGGTCCACCCCTCCCTCACTGTGAATAGTACATGAACCAGCCTTGTAATGGAGCTGAGATTTCCCAAGAACTTCAAGCAAAATACACCAGTTTCATAAAACAGATTTATTAACTACGGAAAGATGGAGTTTTAAGGATTATAAGTGGTAGGCATAAAAGATCAAAGTAAGTTACCAGTGCCCTGCCCCCACTCCCATGTCATTAATGGCTCCCCCAGGTCAGCCAGAATGGAGCAGCGGTTTTCACTCCACCAAGTCCACTTATGGCTTACAGGCAACTTCCAAACCCACCACAGCCCACCATGTCGGCCAGAAAGGAGCCCACTCAGCCTCGCCATTGCTGCTTTTCCGTCCCCCCAGAACCCCGCTTCTCCTGGGCTGCAAGGAGCCATCCCTGGGAAGCCAAGAGGCAGGCACAGGGGTCTGTCTCCCAGCAGCCAACCGCACCTCCCCCGGCTTTGCAGAACGAATGGTGATGCTCTACTAACCCCACTTAGCCGCAATGATGTGCTTACTTTCTGCCCTGCCTTTCTCAGCTCGACTTTCCTCTTTTGCCCCATTCCTGCCTCACTTCCTCCTTTGGCAAGTCACGCAGAGGAGGCCAGCAGGAAGAGCCGGCCTCCACCGGCCAACCTCCAACAGCAGAGGAGGCCAAGCCACAAGCCTCCAAAAGGTGACATGCCGCACTGCTCTAGGTTCTCCAGCCTGACGCCAAGGTGCTTTCTCCACTGCTGTCAGCACCCTCTGTCATGCAGGGGGTTGGAGTTATCCCAGGGACAGGCCAATAGGAGAAGGAGGAGCATCTTCCTGAACAGCAAGGGGATCTGGGAAAAGGCAGCCAGCATGTTTCTGCCTGGTTTCGAACCGGGACCTTCAGCGGGTTAGGTAAACGTGATAACCACTACACTACAGAAACTCCATCTGCTTGGCTCTTGCTCACCCTGGCACAGACTGATGGACAAACCTGGAGAAAGTGGTGGCAGCCCTTCAATGGGTCAGCTGGCAGAGCAGAGGACGGGAGCCTGGGCTCAGGAAGTCGTCCTTATGTCGCCCTTGTGACTCCAGCTTGAGGGAGAGCTTCTTTTTCTTCCTCTTGCTGACAAAGAGCAAGAGAAGACTGAAAGATCAGGTGGGCCAGCTCGGTGCAGAAGCCCATGCTGTCTTTTCCTGCTGCATAGCCTGAAAGGAGGGACTCGTGGCAGTTAAAGGCACTGCTGCACTTTCAGAAAACATCCCACCCGTGCACACAGGAGGACAGAAGAGCCTGTTAGTCTAGCACGCTCCCAACTGAACTACTTCAGCAGCTGCTCGGTTTCTTTTTGGCCTCCTGCTTTTCTGTCTGGGATGTTGTTGTCAGCTGTGGCACAGAAAAAGGACGTCATTGCGAGCGGCCCATGAAGACAAGATTCACTTTTGCCTTCCTTGCTCGGCTTTACTTGCTTCCTCACCCTATTCCTGCCTTAGTTCCTGTGTTACCTGAAGGTGACGGGGGGCCAGCAGTACCAGGAGGAAGTTGGGCAGCTAGACCCTGGTGGCAAAAGTCCTGCCACCACTTGCCACCCCACTCTCTTCTCCCAGCGTCACATATTGGCCATCAGGGACTTGGGGCCCAGTAGCGCAATGGAAGGCAGTGGACAGAGCCACCCTCGCCTTGAAGCTCCGGCTCATTAAACCACATCTTCAGTCGCTGATGGCCAATGAGAGACCGACATCGCTTGCTATTTTAGCACTTGAAAATGCCATTGGTCAGTCACTGGATCTCTGTAATGCTGTTACAGAACAAATGAACATAGAATCTCATGTGACATTCTATACCTTTGGGGGAGCGGCTGTAACCCCCATAATCCTCATTTTCATATCATCGTGATCTTACATATAGAGCATGACTTGTAAGGTATCAGGGAAAGGATATGATCTGCTGAAAGTCATTTCTCTACCCATAGATGTAGACCATTCATGCATATGAAGTTATGAGAATTGTGCAGTGTGATTGTCACTGTGCTGTAAGGTGGGGGAGTCAGCCAAATATTAGCTCCCCTGTGGCAACAGCAAGGAAAGTAACCAACACCCAGACAGGGTGTCAAACAACCCATCGACAGCCATTGTCCAGCAAGGGAGCTACAATGCAATGACTCACCTGCATGAGGACACACCAGGGGAATTGCTCAGACTTGCTTGGAGAGACGCAGTGATGCTCACCTGACTCTGAAGGGGGGGGCAAAGCCATGAGGAAAGAAAGGACATGATAAAAGGAGAGACATTTGCCAGGCTTTATCTCTCTCTGTCACCTACATCTACAGACACCCCCACACCAAGCAACTGAAGCGCTGATTAAAGGGGAGAGCATGGCTGAAAAAGCCACCAGCCAGCCTGTGGTGAGAAGCATCTGAGTTTGTAAGGGTACTGAAAGGGTTAAGATCAGCTTGGAATTAAAAGCAATGAGGAGTCCGGTGGCACCTTAAGGACTAACAGATTTATTTGGGCATAAGCGTTCGTGGGTAAAAAGCCCACTTCTTCAGATGCATGGAGTGAAAATTGCAGATAGAGGCATAAATATAGATTGGAACATGAAGTGACGGGAGTTACCGTACAAGGGGAGAACCAGTGTTGAAGGCTAATTCAGTCAGGGTGGATGTGGTCCTCTCCCCATAATTGATGAGGAGGTGTCAATACCAAGAGAGGGAAAATTGCTTTTGTCGTGAGCCAGCTACTCCCAGTCCTTATTCAAGCTCAAATTAATGGTGTTAAGTTTGCAAATCAATTGTAACTCTGCAATTTCTCTTTGAAGTCTGTTTTTGAAGTTTTTTTGAACGGCTACTTTGAATTATTGGGTGTGAATGTGTAAATGTGCTATTGACTATACAAGTCCCATATGGTCTCATGATTTGGATTCCTGGTTTTCACCCAGGTGGCCTGGGTTCAATTCTCATTGTAGAAACAATGGAGAGCTTTTGCTCAGAGGGGAGGCAGGAAATGAAAGGAATGGGAAGGGATCCTGCCAGCAGGGGAGTTGGACAGTGTTGGAAGGGGACCCCAGATGTGGGGGTGGGGCAGTGGTCTGGGGAGAGATGAGGGAAGGATCCCAGCTCTGTGGGAAGTTGACATTCTGGATAACAGGCCTGGCATGGGGGGTGGGAAAAGTGAGTGTGTCCCTCTAAACTCACCACCGGCAGACTAGGCAGGCTTGGAAGAATTATGTATTTGTTGGTAAATGTCAATTTCTGTGTAAACACATGACCCAATGGCAAAATCTTTCCATCGATAATCATCAAAACTAACACATGGGCAAAGTAAGAAACATGTTGCTTGAGAACTTATCCTATTCTAATCCTCTAGGGTTCCCTTTTGCCTTAGGCACCACCACGTGGGCATTTCATATCCCTCCTCATTTTCACACAGACACACAATTTCCTTTGCACAGATCCATGAACAGCAAAACCTCCCTGTGTCTATTGTCTGAGCCAGGGCATTCGATTCCAATGAAACCTTCTCTCCTGCAATGGCAATGGTCAGACAGAGGGGATGCGTCCACGTTCCCCCCGGGAGTGAGATATTCACTCTCCTCTTCATGCTGCTGTTGTTATTCCATGAGTCATCAAGGATGGAATAAAAAGCTGAGTTTACTCCAGGGTGAGGAAAGGAAGGAGCCACCAACGCCCTCAAAAATCTCAGTGCCCAGAGAAAACCTGCCTCTGTTATTGGACTCACAGATGTGCTGGCGATACAACGGGAAAAGGGACTGTCTGAATTGCCAAGGCAGGGAATGAACAATCTACAGCAACATCATTAACCACAAACACACTGTAGCCATGCTCCAGCCACTGGGAAATGGGCAGGAATTCTTGCTGTTCAGCCATGGCCACACGTACAGAGCTGCACAGCAGTGAGTGTGCTGGGGAAGCTGGTCTGAGCAAACAATTTGTAATGACCCTTCAGTGAGAACAGAACCAGAGTGTAGAAAGGCTCCTCTGTTAAGTTGGTTGTGGCTGAGGCCTTAGGTAGCTGGACTAGAAAACCATGGGGGTCTTTCTGTGAAGGTTTGATCCTTACTAGCTAGGCAAGGCTGGTGTGTGCTGTCTCCATGGCTGTACTTCCAGGGTCTGATCACAACAGTGCCACAGGGAGCCAAGCCTGGACATATTCAGAGGCCAAGGCCAGGTCAATATTTCAAACAGTGAGTCTATGCTGCTGCAGCTCAGTAATGCAGATGCTGTGTGCCAGGGTTTCTCAAACGTCCTTTCACTACAACCTCCTTCTGCCAAAATAACTTAATACGTAGCCCTGGAAAGAGGGACCAAGCCCCTCCACTTGGGGGGGGGGAGTGCCAAAGACTGAGCTCCAGTGGGGGGAGGGCAAAACCAAAGCCTGAGGGATTCAGCCCTGGGTTGTGGGGGGCTCAGACTTTTGGCTTCAGCCCCAGGACCCAACAAGTCTAATGCCAGCCCTGGTGACCCCATTAAAACAGGGTCACAACCCACTTTGCAGTCCTGACCCACAGCTTGAGAACCACTGCTCCATGCTGCGGGGGGAGAGTTTTCCTGTTGGTGTAGTCAATCCACTTCCCCAGGAGGTGGCAGCTCTGTCATGGGGAGAAGCTATATCAGTGGGTGTGCAAGCTGTGGTGTTTACCACATTTAAGAAGTTTAATCAAACCCCATTTTTAAAACCACCTGTGGTCTGGGAATGGCAAAGGAGCTCGATGATGCAGGGTCTGTCCTTCAAAGTCCTGGAGATCACAATTCCATATGCCTGTTGTAATGGGGGTATAGCTCAGTGGTAGAGTGTTTGATTGCAGATCAGATGGTCCTTTGTTTAAACCCAGGTGCCCTCTTAAAAAAAATAAAAACATTTTCATTTCCATTCTCCATTATGTTCAGGAGCTCCACCATACGAGGATGTTTGAAATGAATGTGAACACTCAACATTTCGCTGTCCAAATGCATAAAAACATAGCAAACCTGTCCATCAGCTGAAATCAGTTCCAATCCTCTAAGTGTCTAGTTTATGTTTTCATCAATTAAACAAAGGTATCATTCCCTGAAGCAGAGCACAAGTTTGAAATACAGGCAGCATAGAGCCAACATTCATAATGTCAACTACAAAAAAATGATACACATCTAGAGATAGCATCATTATAATCAGCCAATCAGAACCTCTCCATAGACCCCTTACACAACCACTTCTCTGTAATATTGACTGCAAATATAGAACAGCGGTCGCAACGGTGATCTATACAGTTACAGATTATGTCAATAACATCACAGGAGGTGACACGGCATCAATGAGACTGATACTTGAATACTGCCTCCAGTTTTGGTGTCCTCATTTGAAAAAGATGTTGTGAAATTGGGGCTCGGGCAGCAAACAGCCACCTAATGTTCTGAGGACTGGAGAAAAATGCCTTCTAGTGAGCTATTGAAAGAGCTCAACCTGATTAGCTGATCAAAAGAAGATTGAAAGGTGACTTCATTGAAGTGCCTTAATGGAGAGAAAAGATTGGGTATTTAAGGGCTCTTTAATCTAGCAGAGAAAGGCATAGGAAGACCCAATGGCTGGAAGGTGAAAAGAGACAAATTCATATTACAACTAAGGCACAAAAATTCAACAGTGAGGATGATTCACCACAAGAACAAGCTACCAAGGAAAGTGATGGATTCTCCATCTCCTGATGTCATTTAATGACAATAAGATGCCTTTCTGGAATGTTTGCCCCCAAAGTAGGTCTTGTGTCATACAGGAGGCCTGTGCTATGCAGGGGGTCAGATTAGATGCTCTAATGGTCTCTTCTGGCCATAAAGTCGACTAATTTCTGAAAAACTGAGCGTAGCATTGGGAGCAGCGTCTGATGTTTCCCTGTCTAGCCGGCTTGCTGCCTAGAACGAACGCTCCTTGAGTGGGGTGATCCACAGGGAGTAGCTCAAACCTCCAAAGTGCCTGGCCAGGGGCAGGACATTAGCCCAGCAAGGGAGGGGTGTGGCAGTGACATCACAAAGGCCTTTTGCAGGACCTCAGCCTATTGGTCAAAGGTGGTGGGGAGGTGGTGACCTCACAGAGAGATGCTGACATCAGCCAGGCAGGACAGGGGCGAGGGGCCAGGGAAACCTCAGAGACCCCTGTGGCTTTGCTCCAGCAAGTCTCCTTCTCCAGGTCTCTCTTTGAGGACTGAGAGAGTATTCGGGTTCATGGACGTGAGCGCCAGGAGGAACCTCTTTCGAGTTTTCTCCTTCCCTTTTAGTGATTTTACTAGAAAACAGCCGTCCCTGTTTAGAAGGTAAGAGCCTCCTGGAGGTTTGAAACCTGTTCAGTCTGATCCATCTGGTGACAGTTGAATTCTAGGCATGGAAAACACAAGCTTAAGGAGGCAGAATTTTATTCCGCACCTGGGATTTTGTCCCTTAGAATCACTGGGGACATTAGGGTTTGTCCTTTTTGTTTCGCCTTTTCCTCCATCCATCCCTCCCTCCTTTCGCTTCTTCTCTTGCTTCTTTTGTCCTTTCTCCTGTTCCCCTCCGAACACCGGTGTGTGTGTGTGTGTGTGTGTTTTGTTTTTTTTTGCAGGGGAGGGCTCTGCAGCTCCCGCTGTGGGAGGTCCACCCAAAAATGTGGGGCTGAAATGGTGCTCAGGCAGTCAGGGCCGGATTAACCTTCTGTGGGCACTGGCACAAAACATATTTGTGGGCCCCTATGTAGTCCCTGTGGGCTCCGAGTGTGGGCCTGGTGGGGCACTGCCATTGGTCTGAACTATGAGCAGGGATCTAAGGACTCTACACCGGCCTCCAGGGGGGTCAAGGATGCTGAGGCAGTGGAATCTCAGCATCACAGTCATCAGGATTCAAAGCTGCTTGGGGGTGAGGATGGGGGGCAATGGCCTGAGTGGATTTTTTGTGCATCCCTTTAACTACTTGCCCACAACAAGCTGGCAGCTCCCAGCTTTCTCTCTGCACTACGATCGTGTGCTCTCTGGAAAGGGGCTTCCAGGAACCAGTATTTCCAGCTGCATTAAAGAGTCATAAAGGAGAAGGAAAAGTTAATGCCTTGGAAAAGTCTCTGTGTGTTGGATGGATGGGAGGGTGTCTAGAAACCACTCTGCTATAGTCTCTTTTCTCTGATTTCCTTTAGAAAATCTGAAGCCGGGAGTAAAAGCAGTTGCTTTTTCTGAGGTTTGAACTCAGGATCTTCAGATTACAAGACTGACACGCTGCCAACTGCACTAAGAAGGCTTGGAAAAAGTTTTAGGCTCAGTGTATATAGGACCCTCCTACAGCAGTGACTGGGGCAGGAAAGGAGCCTGCTGTGTGTTGGAAGAAGCAGGGAGATCTGCTGCCCAGAGACCTGCCTGGCAGCTTTCTCAGCACCAAACAAACCAACTCCCAGCACCACTTAACAATCCACCTGGGACTAAGAGCAGCACTGGGGAGTGTTTTCCTTGCCACTTCTGCTGGGGGGGAGGTGTCCTGGAGGCCTTTCTAGAAAAGAATTGGGAACTGAGTTGGGAAAACCAGTTTGAAAACAACAAGCTCAGGTTTACACTCGTTTATTTATAATATTAAATAATCCTTTGATTCGAGTGTCACAATCAATACAATTGCTTCAGCCTGATAGTTTCCCAAAAGGAAAACTTAACTTCTTCTTCGAGTGATTGTTTATGTGTATTCCACAATAGGTGTGCGTGCTCGCCGCATGCACTGGTGTCGGAAGTTTTCCCCCTAGCAGTACCCATAGGGGAGCGCCCCGAGTGACCCCTGGAGTGGCGCCTCCATGATGTGGTATAAGGGGTGCTGTGCGCTCCCCCCCACCCTCAGTTCCTTCTTGCTGCCAGTGAAGGTGCTTGGGAACTGCTCTGCTCCAGCTTTGCTCCAGCTCATGCCCAGAACGCTTGTTCATTCAGTGTATGGTACCTGTAGTTAGTAGTTGATTAGTTAAGTTTAGTTTAGTTAGTGCGCCTGGGCCGGAGCATGCCCCATGCCCCGGGTTTTAAGTCGTGCAACACTTGCAGGCGACCGATGTCAGTGAGTGATCCTCACACAGACTGTTTAGGCTGTTTGGGTGAAACCTATCTCAGCGATCGCTGCAAGATTTGCAAGTTGACTAAGCCTTGGACAAAGAGAGAAAGAGACATTAGGTTCTGGGCCATCCTGAAGGAGTTGGCGTTGACCGCAACTCCGGCGTGCAGCTCTGAGTCGGCACCGGGTACCACGGTGTCAGTACGCGGTGACTCACCAGCGCCATCTACCAGTCAGCACCGCTCCCCATCCATGGGACACACCAAGAAGGCTAAGAGGAGGCCTTCTTTGCCGTGGCACCAGAGCAAGACTGGTGGAGAGGCTAGACCCATTCTGGGCAGTCCTTGGTCCCCATTGGCCTCTCGGCCTCCAACTCAGGTTGAGCAGAGTAGCCCGGCCCATTCAGAGCAGGCTTCCCCGGATGTCCGGAGGCTCTCCACGCCAGAGGCCCTGCAAGCGGCTTGGAACGTTATGGCCATGCTGGTACCAGGAGCACCGCCAATGTTGGCCCCGCGGTCCAGAGGCAACCTGCCGCTGGGATCGCCGCAGTCGCCCCCGACTTGGTACCGGTCTCGGTCAAGGAAATGTTCCCGATACTGTTCGCTGCTCAGCAACCGTCCCGTGCGTAGTCCATGCAGGTCGCCATCCAGGCCATCCCTAGCTATTCTGGGGCCCTACGCAGTCCCCGCGTAGGGGGCGGGGGGCAGGCCTAAGTGTCTGGGAGGGCTGGCCCCAGGCCTCTGCAGGGTGGGGCAGGCCTGACTTGGGGGACAGGGGGGAACCACCCCCCAGCACTCACTGGCAGTGCAGCTGGGGCCAGGCTGTTGCACTTCCCACTGCCGGTGAGTGCAGGCCTGGCCCTGCCTGCATTGCTCAGGGGAGTGGGGTGTGGCTGGGGCTGGGGCAGGGAAGCGGTGGGGCGGGGGCCATGGGGAAGAGGTGGGGCAGGCAGGGCCCTCCTTACCCATAGGCAAAGTAGGCAGCTGCATAGGGCACCAGGAAATTTGGGGCACTTGGTGCCCTGTGCAGCTGCGTGCTATTCCAGCCCCAGCTCCAGCTCTTCCCACCCCCACCCTGCCCCCACTCCCCTGAAGACTGCAGCCAGCCCGACCCTGCACTCACTGCATGGTAAGTGGAGCGACCCGGCCCCAGCCTGCTCCGCTCCCCTGGCTCCCAGCCACGCCGCCTCCCCCAAAGCCTGGGAGCTAGGGGAGTGGAGCAGGCTGGGGCCCCAGGCCTCCGTGGGGAGGGGAGCTGGCCCCAGGCCTCCACGGGTGCAGGGGGAGGGTAGGCTGGCCACTTCCTGCGGGCAGTGGAGTGACCCAGCCCCAGCCTGCTCCGCTCCCCTGGCTCCCAGGTTAGGGGGGAACCGCCCCCCAGCACTCACCGACAGCATGGCTGGGAGCCAGGGGAGCAGAGCAATGTCCATGAGAAGGGCATTGTGGCTCCTGCTGTCCGGGCTGTCCAGTGAGGCGCAGAGCTCCCTGCAAGACCTCCCATTTGACGGCAAGGCTCAGTTTGACTCCTTCTGCCCATCTACTTCCTGCCCCCCCAGTCTCTTTCCTTCCCCACTGGGGCCATGCAGAGAGGAGCCCCAGTCAGTCTCTGTCACAGAGAGTCTGTATCCCATAAAGGGAGGGCGGGGTCTCTCTAAAACACTGATAACGGGGAGGAGAGTGGTGTGCGTGGTTAGGGGGAGACAGGATAGAGAACTAACAGTGGGGCACAGAGAGATTCCCCCAGATTGGGGAGATCCCCTGCTGCCCCCATCACCCAGTTGTGGGAAGAACAACTTGGGATTGCTTGGGGAAGCCACCTTTAAAAACACAAGTGTAACATGCTAATTCCATTTTAATAAGACCAAAGCCTCCTCAAACCCAGGGTCACAATCACTGGAATGACTTTGTCCTGATATTTTGTTTGCCAGCCGCAGCCGCAAAACAAGTCAAATTACAGCTCCTGTTTGGAGTCAATGCACACAGAAGAATCCGGAGGGTATTCATTCTTTAGGTTCTGCCACCATACACTACAGCTATTTCATTTCTATCCTGTTCCAAGATTTATCGTTGTGCAAAGCAATGTTAGGCCCCTGGGAGAGACTGGAGCAGAGGCTCCATTTATTTAACCTGCCAAAAAACAAGCAAGCAGAAATGTAGATTAGCACAGATGTTCCTCCAGCCCAATCTTCTGCTGATGCACCTCAGCCCACACCCGTGCAGGGTTTGAAGCTTTCATTGCTTAAATTCCAGGACACGGAGGGATTTCAGCTCCCCTTTGCCCAGAGGGAACCTTCACCCCACTCCTAACCAGGTTCTTGTCCATGGGATCACTGTAGGGGGGCTGGGTCCCTCTGTGTCTTTTCTCTCTCTAGGACAGGCCTGGGTGCAATAACTGGGGGCATCTGAGCACCCAGGACCTTCTGTGGGGCTGCCATTCCCCTTCCCCTTCTGTGGTCCCATCTGCCATTGACTCCAGCCTTTTTTCTATCCATCGTCAGCACCATCCCAAGCCAGCAGCACTCGCCTCAAAAAGACAGTATCTCCTGGTGGGTGTAAATCACTGACCTCTCTCCTCTCTGAGCACTGACTGCCCCTCTGTTTCCTTGCCTCTCAGGCTGTGCAGATGGGACCTTTCCCTCCAGTGCTGGAGGATTCACCCTTCCCATCTACCACTGTCCCAAGCAGCACAGCAGGTGGGAATCTTAAATGTACCAAGGTGACTTAGGAGCAACCCCTTCCCCACCCCATGACCTTCCATGCAATTGTCACTTGCCCCTCACTGAGCAGGACTGAAACTCGGGCAGGGAGATGCTGGGTCACATCCGAGATGGGCACGAGCAAAGCTGCAGTGTGAAGAAAAGAACCTGGAGATGCAAAGCAGAGCCTCATACATGCAAAGCAGGTGCTCTACCGCTGAGCTACAGCCCCACCTTGGGCAGCTCCCTGCTCTGAGGGCCGAACCTACTGTCCTGGAGGTTGGTGGTTCATGGGGGACACTTTGCAGCAGGGCCAGTTTCTACACAGCAGAGGGGGAGAGAGAGTGCATGCCCTAGATTCAGGGTGCAGAGATACAAGAATCAGCCCTTATACTGCATTGGCTGGGTGGGGGGTGCTGCAATCCCCTGCTAGAAGGTTAATGGTGGTGAGGGACTCTGTGAGCAGCTCAACACCCAACCCTGGTGGCAGATGCGGTGTGGGGGACTCCAGGTATTTCTAGGATCCACTATTTCCTTCTGCCTGTAAACTCCAGCTTTCCCCAGCACATTCACTGCAGTGCAATTGGGTCACTGTTTCTATGGCTGACAGCAAAGAATCACGCCCAGTTTCCTTTTTATCTGCAGCAGGATTAGCCTGTGTCGGTGGTTAATGAAGTGGATCTAGTTGTAGATTGTTATTCATTCCCCACCTTGACAATTCAGACAGTCCCTTTCCTACTCAAATCCCCAGCACCTCAGTGACCCCGGTAGCAGGGGTTGGGTTTTCCCTGAGGCCCTGAGATTGCCAGGGTTCTTTTCCCCTCCACCTGGAGTGAACTCAGCTTTTTCCCATCCCAGACAATCCATGAAATAACAACAGCAGCATAAAGAAAGAGGGGAGGGAACATCTCACGGCCAGGGCTGGATGTGCCCAGAGCCCCCTGCTTGTCCATTGTTTCCATGGAATTTGGCCCCCTGCTTTGCACAAGGGACAGAGAAAGATCTTGCTGTTCCTGTGTCTGTACAAAGAAAATTGTGCTTCTGTACGAAAGAGAGGCGGGAAATGGGCCCATGATGGGGCAATAGCCTCAGGGTTAAGATCTAAGGACTCAGGCTGAGAACTGATTTAACTCCACTCATCTGGGATTTAACAAATTCTCTTCCACGGCGACACTGGGAACTTGTGACATTGATCCAGACTCGGGGGGTTCAGGCTGCTTTAACTCTTGGTAAAAACATGAACTTGATTCCAAGAAGGGCGAGAGAAGCCCGAAGCTGACTTTAGTCCCAGGCTGGGGTCTCCTGGATGGGTGGAAACTTCCTTCCCTGCAAGCAGGGGACAGCAGCTACTGGAGACATACCAGGGCTCGGAGGAAGGGGGATTGTTGCATGGACTTTATGCGCACAGGGCCCCACTAACTCTAAATCCTCCACTGTAGTAGGAACTTAGAAAGTCAGACCTTGGTCAATGGTAGGACTGGGGTTTGAAAAAGAGATTCTTTTTTCCTCCCCTTCATGAGAAAGAAAGGAAGAGCTGGCAGCTCAGGTGCAGAAAACCACGTTTTCCTCTGGCTGAGGAGCTGGAAATCAGGTACAGATGACTGGTGTCTCCTGAAGGGAGGGGGCACAATGTCAAGGTTCAGCCCCACCCCCCTTATGATCAACAGCCCCTCCCAGCTGTGAACAGTGCAGGGAGAGGAAGCAGCAAAGGCAGCCCCTCTCCACTCACCCCTCCAGCAGCTGCTGTGCAGGGAGGGAGCCTGCCAGCACCACATGATGTAGCAGGCGATAGCTAACCCAGGTGGGGCACAGGACCCCACACACGCCCTCTGCGAGTGTTGCCTCTGAAATTAGGAAAACTGGTGAGTTCAAGGCACAGCTGCACACCCAGAAGAAAACCCAGCACAACACGCCCAGGGTGAAGGGGGTGCTAAAGCCTGGTATCAAACCAGAAACCTTCAGATCTTCAATCTAATGCAATCCCAACTGAGCTACTTTGGCAATGACCAGGCCAACCAGGAGGGCTTAATACACAAGCCGCAGCACATGCTGGGAAGATTTAAACCTGGATGTCACAACGCAGGAGACAAGCAGTGGACTTGGCCCGGAGGGGCAGGCTGGGGTTTCCTACATCCCAGTCACTCAAGCCAGCACCTGCCCCCTCGCAAGCTGTCACTGGCACCCCCAGCTCTGGCCCCTGCCTGTCCTCTCACCCCTGTCTGTGTCCCTTCCCCCTTAGCTGCAGCTCCACTCCCAGCCACAACTCGGGGGGAGCATGGGCAGGGGTGGGGGGCATGACCCTGAAGTGTTTTGGGACCACGGATCTCGGTGGTGGGACAAGGGGGTTAAATCTTGGCAGAGACCCCCAAAGGGCAGGTGTGGCTGCTGTCGAGCTGCCTGGGCCCAGACAATGGCCACAAATTCTGTCTCCTAGCAACCAATGGCCGGGGCACACCTGCTGCAAGAGGCCAGCTGGCTGGGAGGAGTCGGAGAACAAAGAACGAGCTGGAGGCCAGCTGAGCAGGTTGCCAGGGAAACAGAACAAAGGACAGACGAGGGGCAAAGGGCCTGGCTGAGTTGGGCTGTTGGGAGCAAGGAGTCTGCTGGTTTGGGATTCGAGGGGAGAGCCCAGGCTCTGAGTTCGGGGTCTCCCCAAGATGGACGTTGCTGAATCTTTCTGCTTCCTGTGCGAACACAGAACTTTCCCAGGCTGGATCCCAGATCCCCAACGAACCTTCTGTTGTACAGCGCTGGCTGAGAGTCACTGGTGACTGTGGAAATTGGGGGTGCAGGACTCCCCTTCGGGGGCGGGGGTGTAAGGCTTTCCCAGGTGTCCTATTCAGATGGACTCAAGACTGGAAGGTCTTGGGGTGGAACAGGGATGCTGAAAGGTCCAAGGTTAGTCTGAGGAGATGCTGAAGCCAAGGATGCTTCCCCCAGTGAGAGCATGTGGGAGGAAAGACTTGGACCTGCCAACTTTGGGAACCTGTGAATGTGAAGTGACCAAGTGGTGAGTTAACAATGATGCTGTTGCACAGGATTTGACTGGAACTAGAAAACAAAAAGTCCTTAAAGTGGAACTCTTGGGTGAATAGAATGAGCTGATTTGTATTCAACCTTGGAAGGCAATAGATTGTTACATCCCTCAGACCAGCCTGGTTTGGTTTGGTTGGTTCATGGGTTGGCTGCTTTCCCTGGTAAATTGCAGAGGGTTCAGAGAAGAGCCACAGGAATGATTAAAGGCTTGAGCAGGGAGAGAAGTTTAAAAAAATCCTGCGGCTCTGACAGCCCAGGATAACCTCCCACTGCTGGCAATGGGAATTGAGCCTTTGTAACTAGCTGCTGGTACCTGAGGTCTCAGCTATGGATTAAACTGGTGGCAAACGCAGCTTCATCCAAAGCAGTGAAGGATGTAAGTCAGGCCTGCACAAATCATAAAGTGGCGAGGGCCATATTACTCCAAAGAAAACAGCTGAGGGCCGAACCCCCCCAGCCCTGCTGACCCCCCCAGCACCACCAAGGCCCCCCCAAAACACATCACCCGAGCACCGCCCAGCCCCCCTGAAATACTCCCCCCCCCCCCAGCACCGCCTGCTCCACGGAAACAAACCATCCTTCCCCAGCGCTGCCCCACCAAAACATTGAACCTTGGTAATAAGTTATAGAGGGCCCCTAAGGTAGTATAATTAAGGTAAAAGAAAAATGTCTTTTTGCTAGAAGTAGAATAAGATCTTCCCCCCCCCCTTGGTAATCAGTCGCCCTGTGGAGTGAATGAGGTGGGACTGAGGAAGGCAGCACCTCCAGACAGCTGCACCCCTTGGAGAGGGGCTGGGAGCCAGACCAGATCAGCAGAACAGGTCAGCCACCGACTCCTCGCTCGCCTCCTCAGCCCCCCACCCTCCCGGCTCGCCTCCTCAGCCCCCACCACTGCCCCCCCACTCGCCTCCTCACCCCCCCCAACCTCCCGGCTCGCCGCCTCAGCCCCCGCCACTGCCCCCCCACTCGCCTCCTCAGCCCCCCACCCTCCCGGCTCGGCTCCTCAGCCCCCGCCACTGCCCCCCCACTCGCCTCCTCACCCCCCCACCCTCCCGGCTCACCTCCTCAGCCCCCGCCACTGCCCCCCCCACTCGCCTCCTCAGCTCCCCACCCTACCTGCTCGACTCCTCAGCCCCTGACACTGCCCCCCCACTCGCCTCCTCACCCCCCCACCCTCCCGGCTCGCCTCCTCAGCCCCCGCCACTGCCCCCCCACTCGCCTCCTCAGCCCCCCACCCCCCTGGCTCGCCTCCTCAGCCCCCGCCACTGCCCCCCCACTCGCCTCCTCAGCCCCCCACCCTCCCGGTTCACCTCCTCAGCCCCCGCCACTGCCCCCCCACTCGCCTCCTCAGCTCCCCACCCCCCCCACTCTCCTCCTCCGCCCCCGCCCCTGCCCGCCCACTCGCCTCCTCAGCCCCCGCCACTGCCCGCCCACTCATCTCCTCAGCCCCCCCGCTCGCCTCCTCAGCCCCCGCCACTGCCCGCCCACTCATCTCCTCAGCCCCCCACCCTCCCGGCTCGCCTCCTCAGCCCCCGCCACTGCCCCCCCACTCGCCTCCTCAGCCCCCCACCCTTCCAGCTCGCCGACTCAGCCCCCCTCCCCCGCCTCACCTGCCCCCCTGACACTGCCCGCCCACTCGCCTCCTCAGCCCCCAAGCTCGCCTCCTCAGCCCCCGCCACTGCCCGCCCACTCGCCTCCTCAGCCCCCCACCCCCCCACTCGCCTCCTCAGCCCCCGCCACTGCCCGCCCACTCGCCTCCTCAGCGCCCCAGCTCGCCTCCTCAGCCCCCGCCACTGCCCACCCGCTCGCCTCCTCAGCTCCACACCCTCCCGCCTCGCCGACTCAGCCCCCCCCCCGCCGCCGGCTCACCTGCCCCCCCGCCACTGCCCGCCCACTTGCCTCCTCAGCCCCCACAACTGCCCCCCCGCTCGCCTCCTCAGCCCCCCCTCCCCCGCCACCGGCTCACCTGCCCCCCCACCACTGCCCGCCCACTCGCCTCCTCAGCCCCTGCCACTGCCCACCCGCCTCTTCAGCCCCGCTCCCTCACCTGCCACTTGCCTACTCACCTCCCACGGGCCGCACAGTGAGCCCACCCGGGCCGCGTGTTGTGCAGGCCTGATGTAAGCGAAAGAGCTAAGCTGGCCATCCAGGGAGCTGCTGCAGTCCCGTAACCACAGCTGGACGGGAGAAGAGGAAAAACTCCCTAAAGTGCTGGGAGCAGCCCCGAGAAAAGGAAGTTTGTCAGGGAGATCAGTAGCTATAAATGTGAAGTGAAGGAGTGCTTTCTCCTCTGTGCCAACAGGTTTGAATTGTGTTACTGTACTATGAGATAAAGCTTTACAATATCCTGCTCTAATTTCATGAGGGGTCTGTAACCATAATCAGTCTCTGTGGGAAGTGGGATATTCAAAATTCCCAAAGAATTTAAAGAGTGGGGTTCACGGTTGATCACCTGAAGGCTGTGCAGTTCAAACCGCTGACCAGAAAGGAGAGAGCAGGGATTGTGGGACATGTACCTGAGGCCAGTTGCAGCGCTGTAATCGAGCAGGGTGTCTACACTGGTACCGTGGCGCTGTAGCCCCGGCGCAGAAGCTGTACGCCTCTTGTCAGGGTGGATTTTTACAGCGCTGCAACTGTGCAGTTTCTGTGCACTAAGTGGCTTGGCAGTGTGCACACCTCAGGAGTTACACCGCAGAAATCTGTTTTACTGTACAGAAACCTGCCAGTGTAGACAAGGCCGTAGATGGCTTAACTAAGAACCTAAGACTGGTCATACTGGGTCAGACCAATGGTCCGTCTAGCCCAGTGTGCTGCCTGAGAGTGACCAGTGCCAGATGCGTCAGAGGGAATTAACAGAACAGGCTTGTTGACCTGCAAGATGAGGGTTTTTCACCATTGCCTTTAACTTCATCGTTGTTGATTCCTACTTATCCTCTCTCACCACAACTCCCCCAGGGTCTCTGGGCAAATCAGGTGTGAACCACTCCTGTGATACAGGCCTGTCCCAATCCAGCTGAATTGAGGCAAACTTTGGGCCAATGTCTGTTTGGAAAAGGCCCACTTAGGCCAGCAGGTTTCTCAAAGTATCTGTTGCTGTGAACAGCATGTAGTGTGGATGTGTGAACCCTAGCATATTAAACATGAAAGAAACACAAGGCCAGCACTGAGGAGGTTTCCAGAGCCAGGCCTGAGGGTGAAACAGTTGTGCTCAAAAGGAAAAGCGGCCTCACCACCTATAAAAATAACTGGTTGCAAAAACAAAACAAAAAATTAATTAATTAATTAAAAATGAAAAATAAAAAAAACCAACCCAGAAAAGCTCCTATCACACACCCATCACCACTTCAGATTTTGACATCTCCTGCCTGATGTGACATCTTTGCTTTGCAAACAAGAGACCTGGGAAACTCTGTGGCTGTTACCTTCTAACTGGATAAAGGTTACATGTCTTGTCTCAAGTAATTTTTCTCCTAACAGAAGATTTATTTTAAAATTTATCAAAATAAATTCCATTTGAAATACTACTAATAAAATTGTTACAGTCTATCCAGGGTCTCTAGTCCCATAAATGCTATTGCTCTCACCTATTCCCCCACTCTAGTTCCTTAGCAAAACTAAGACACCAAATCACAGCCTTGGGACTCAGCATTCATGTATCCTGCAGTCTGAACTTGGAATCTGATACATTCCCCCATTGGCTACCATCATTTGCCCAGCATGGAAGTGCTTCTTGTCCAACAAGGCAGCCAGATTGGGACCCATAGGCATGGAATGGCTCTGAAGGAATCAGGTGTTTCTCTCTGTGCTTCATCTAACTTTGGAGCTAAATGGTAAAAGATGGTTGTTCCCAATTTAATAATGGCGTCCTTTATGAGTGTGCCAGTTAATTAGGGAGCAGGTTCTAAAAATAGTTTACCTGGGCCACAGGTCACCATAGCTTCCATCTCTGGGGTGAAAATCAACCACTAGTATCTGCAATTTCTACCCGAGTTCTTGTCAAATCTTTGACCTTACGTGGGGTAATTTCACACTTCTCTGGCATAGAATTCTTCACCAACTGCACAACAGATCAGTAACGACAGTGAGGTACAACTCGCCCAACTATGCCCTTTTATTTCTTTAATCTGGAGGCACAGATTTAAATTAGGGACTAAATTCAGGTGCAGCTTAGAATCCCTGTAAGACAGCAAATGTCAGGTCTCTATTAAAAATAGGATATTTCTGCAGCTATATCACATTCAACACGGATTTCATTTTCTACACATTTGCAGCACCTCCCAGGGGTGAGCTGAACAGAAATGTCACTTCCATTTTTCCATCCCTACCTCAATAGGGATTGTATTTCCCAAATAATAGGCAACATGCAGCTAATGAGGAAGGAGATCTCTTCAGGAGCGACCTCCTGCAGGGCCTGGGCCACAACTGCTTTGGTCGTGAAATACATGGGTATTTTGCTTAGTTCCAAATCATTTACTAGGGAATCCTCTTCCCAGCCCTTTAGAAAAAATACTGACCTAACCAATTGAACAACAGGGGGATTGGAATGGTGATGGGGAATAAGGGAATCCCTCTGACTTACCCTAACCACGTCTGTTGTTACAGCAGGTGAAATGACATTTTCCCCTATCCCTGCCCTGTTCCTGCTCTTTCTTATAGTTCAATATATTTTAAGTGAGGAAAATAGTAGTAAAAATATCTGCTCTGCAGCACAACCTGAAGCAACATCAGAGCAACTGGGAATGAAACAATTGGTTTCCGAAGGGAGAACTCGATGACTAACAATTGCTGTGAAATGGGGGAACAGTATAACCATGATGCTCAGGGTTTGTTTAGACTAGGGAAAGTGATGGAGTTTAGGTCAGGTCAAGGGGGAAGCTAATGCCAACCCCTGCACCTGGGCTGCATCTGCACAACAACTCTAATTGTCTTTTTACACCAAGATGACTAACTTGAGCAGCCGACGCCATGTACAGCCCTAGTGGATGTAAGGCACAGATACTTTTTGCCTCAGTGTACCTTGTTGGGATCAAACCTCCAGGAGCTGATGAACATTCCTGGCTCAAAAGGAAAGGAGTTGATAGAAAAGATCACAGGACAGACCCCAAAGAAGGGAGAGCTGCAAAAGGCAGAAGCAGGTAACTCATCTGGGGGAGCTGAGAGACCACGGTGATGATGGTGCAAAAATCACAATGTAGGAATTAGGAAATGTGATTTTTTTTTTTTATTTTGCCCAGCCCTAGTCAAGGGATTTATTACAGTTCTCTCTTATGTGGATTTTCTGATGTCTAATAAGGTGTGAGCTCCGATTGAAGCTTTTCCCGCACTCAGAGCATGTGTAGGGCATCTCCCCTGCGTGGATTTTCTGATGTCTGATAAGGGCTGAGCTGTAAGTGAAGCTTTTCCCGCACTCAGTGCATGTGGGAGGTGTTTCCCCTGTGTGGATTCTCTGATGTCTGATAAGGGCTGAGCTGTAACTGAAGCTTTTCCCGCACTCAGAGCATGTGTAGGGTGTCTCCCCTGTGTGGATTCTCTGATGTGTGATAAGGTGTGAGCGCTGATTGAAGCTTTTCCTGCACTCAGCGCATGTGGGGGGTGTTTCCCCTGTGTGGATTCTCTGATGTCTGATAAGGGCTGAGCTGTAACTGAAGCTTTTCCCGCACTCAGTGCATGTGGGGGGTGTTTCCCCTGTGTGGATTCTCTGATGTCTGATAAGGGCTGAGCTGTAACTGAAGCTTTTCCCGCACTCAGAGCATGTGTAGGGCGTCTCCCCTGTGTGGATTCTCTGATGTGTGATAAGGTGTGAGCGCTGATTGAAGCTTTTCCCGCACTCAGTGCATGTGGGGGGTGTTTCCCCTGTGTGGATTCTCTGATGTCTGATAAGGGCTGAGCTGTAACTGAAGCTTTTGCCACACTCAGTGCATGTGTAGGGCATCTCCCCTGTGTGGATTCTCTGATGTCTGATAAGGGCTGAGCTGTAACTGAAGCTTTTCCCGCACTCAGTGCATGTGTAGGGCGTCTCCCCTGTGTGGATTCTCTGATGTGTGATAAGGTGTGAGCGCTGATTGAAGCTTTTCCCACACTCAGCGCATGTGTAGGGCGTCTCCCCTGTGTGGATTCTCTGATGTCTGATAAGGTCCGAGTTCTGACTGAAGCTTTTCCCGCACTCAGAGCACGTGTAGGGCGTCTCCCCTGTGTGGATTCTCTCATGTCTGATAAGGTGAGAGCGCTGATTGAATCTTTTCCCGCACTTATGGCACATGTAGCGTGTCTCTTCCAAGTTGATTCTGTCGCTTGTTATAAGGTCTGAGTGGCTACTGTAGTTTTCCTCTGGCCTCTGCTGAGTCTCACAGGCTTTTGGTTTTTCTGGGAGTGCATAACTCCTGGAAACATTCCCTTTGGATCTTCCTGATAAAGTTCCATGTGGTTCTCCTTGCTCAGCATCTTCCTGCTGGAGTGTCTCCTCCTCATTCTGACTCACCATCCCATCACCTGATGGGAGACACAGAGAATCCAGGCATAGGTCACTACCTGCACCAGAAAGAAAGAAAATTTCAGAGAGAGGAATGGAAAAAGGGATGAACAATCCAAAATATGTGTGGGAGAGATCAATCCTATCAGGAGCTGATTTTCCCCAAACCCTTCCCCAGAGGAGAGAGGAAGGGATCAGTTTTGGTCTGCATCTCATGAGAACACTTGGGGGAAAGCGAGATCAGGGAGCAACCTGCTGCCAGTTGTCAGTCAGAATAGGAGGGAAGCCATGAGTGACATCTGCCATAATGATTCCACATCTGCAGGTGACAATCCTGAACTTGAAGAGCTCACAGGGTCTTTGTAGGGCATCCCAAATGTTTCCTGCATTCCTAAGCAGTTTTTGAGTTGGTTTAACCAATTCCGCACCTGTGCAGGCAGCTCTCGGGAGCACTTCTTTCTCAGATCCCTGGAGGTCCGGGACCCACGGCTCTTCCTCTTGTTCCAGCTGCGAGATCACATCAGGTTTGGAAATAGGAAACCCTACTGCAGGCAAAGAAAACGAGGGAGGTCAGTGGAATTTGTGGGATACTTGTCACAAAGAATAGTCCATGGTTTTAACCCCCAGCTCATTTTTAAGCAGTAACATCCCAAGGCCAGCTTCCTTGGCTCCAAGTGGCAGGAGAGTTATTATAATAAATCATATGAATTACCTTAGTGCCTAAGGACCCACTAACAGTGGGTCCCCATTGTGCTAGGCAAAGCACAAACAGAGAATAGTAGATGGCCCTTGCCCTGAAGAATTTACAATCTAAATATACAAGACAGACACAGAATGGGGGAAGGGGTAGAACCCACTGTTAGGTGTATTTTTATCACGTAGCTGGTTACAGGGTGTAGATGAGCGGACTCACCCCTGCGGTGCCTTCTGCTGGTGACTCCTGGGAATTCGCTCATTCCAGCTCTGGAGCGCTTTCTGCAGGCCAGTGATCCGCCTGTCCTCTGGCCCCCCTGCCCCTCCCTGGACCCGGTGCCCCTTTATTTGGGGTGCTACCCACTGGCAGTACCCCACCAATCTGGGTCTCCCCTCCCTGGGGAACCCCCAAACCACTATCCCCACTTTGCATCAGTTACTGCCTAGTCTCCATCTAGCCCCCGTTCACTGGGGCAGACTGCAGTGTCAGCCACTCACCATAGGCAAAGGGGTTTGGACCTGCTGCCTTTGCCTACCCCTAGGCTGCCTCTGCAACCCCCAGTACCTGTTGGCTTTGTGCTAGGCCGCAGCCTGGGGCTTTCCAGGCAGGAGCTCCCCAGCTTCTCTGCCTTTCCCCAGCCCTGCTCCACTCAGGTACCCTGGTCTAGCTCCCTGCAGCCAGGCCCTTCTTCCTCTACAGGCAGAGGGAGACTCTTGTCTGCCCCTGGCTTCTCTGTCTTTCTAGGGCCAGCTGAGTCTGTCTGGGGCATGGCCCCAGCTGCAGCCACTTCCCCCAATCCACCCAGCCTAAAGGCTGCTTTCTCCAGCCACAGCCCCCTCCCAGGCTGTTCTTAATCCTTCAGGGCAGGAGCAAGGGACCACCCTGCTACACAGGGGTATAAAAACAAAGAATCAAAATCACAGTCTGCCTGTGTCTGGGCCTTCTCTCACTAGGATCATCTGAGGCCTTGTTCTTAGGCTAAGGCCTTTGGCTAAGCAGCAGGGGCAGCCATAAGCTGGGAAGCGAAGGGTCACATCCTCACATCCCAAACCAGTCACACTGAAATAAGGTGCTACTGGGCTGTTAGGAGGATGATCCTGTCCTGATAGTGCCCATCACCACCAGATAAAGAAACAGATCTTAAAATGGTTAAAGAAAACCTAGTTTGACAGCAGCCTGTCTGGCAAGAAATCCCATATCAATGCTTGTGGTTGTGAAAAAGACGGTTACTCACCGTAGTAACTGTTGTTCTTCGAGATGTGTTGCTCCTATCCATTCCATGTAGGTGTGCGCGCCGCGCGTGCACGGCTCTTCGGAACATTTTTACCCTAGCAACTCCGGCGGGCCGGCTGGGCGCCCCCTGGAGTGGCACCGCCATGGCGCTGAATATATACCCCAGCCGGCCCGTCCGCTCCTCAGTTCCTTCTTGCCGGCTACTCCGACAGTGGGGAAGGAGGGCGGGTCTGGAATGGATAGGAGCAACACATCTCGAAGAACAACAGTTACTACGGTGAGTAACCGTCTTTTCTTCTTCGAGTGATTGCTCCTATGCATTCCATATAGGTGATTCCCAAGCCTTACCTAGGCGGTGGGGTCGGAGCGAGACGTGGCAGAGTGTAAGACTGCGGAGCCGAAGGCTGCATCGTCTCTGGATTGCTGCACCAACGCGTAGTGGGAAGCGAAGGTGTGAACAGAAGACCAGGTGGCCGCTCTACAGATGTCCTGGATGGGAACATGGGCCAGGAAGGCGGCCGACGAGGCGTGCGCTCTCATCGAGTGAGTGGTGAGGCGGCATGGTGGCACGCGAGCAAGCTCGTAGCATGTCCGGATACATGCCGTCACCCAGGAGGAAATCCGCTGCGAGGAGACCGGCTCGCCTTTCATGCGGTCGGCAACCGCCACAAACAGCTGTGGCGAACGCCGGAAGGGCTTCATCCACTCGATATAAAAAGCGAGGGCCCTGCGGACGTCCAGGGTGTGAAGCTGTTGCTCACGAGGTGAGGCGTGCGGCTTCGGGAAGAAGACCGGAAGGAAGATCTCCTGATTGAGGTGAAAGGCCGACACCACCTTAGGGAGGAAGGCTGGGTGTGGTCGGAGCTGCACCTTGTCTCCGTGGAAGACGGTGTATGGTGGACTAACCGTTAGGGCACGGAGCTCAGAAACTCGTCGTGCCGATGTAATTGCGACTAGGAAGGCTGTCTTCCAGGAGAGGTAGAGTAGAGAGCACGTGGCTAGTGGCTCGAAGGGCGGTCCCATAAGCTTGGCCAGAACGAGATTTAAATCCCAGGCTGGGGAAGGACGCCGCACCGGTGGGTACAAGCGGTCCAGGCCCTTAAGGAAGCGGGAAACCATCTGGTTGGAGAATATGGACCGACCTCCCATGGATGGACGAAAGGCGGACACGGCTGCCAGGTGCACCTTTAAGGAGGAGACCGCGAGTCCTTGTTTAAGGTACCAGAGGTAGTCCAGGATTGTAGGGATAGGGACTAGGAAGGGATTAAGGCCGCGCTCATCGCACCAGAGCGCGAAACGCTTCCATTTCGCGAGGTAGGTGGAGCGAGTGGAAGGCTTCCTGCTTTCAAGTAGGACTTGCTGTACTGCCGCCGAACAGTCCCTCTCTGCGTGGGTCAACCACGCAGGTACCAAGCTGTAAGATGGAGGGACTGTAGGTTCGGGTGGCAGAGTCTGCCGAAGTCCTGTGTGATGAGGTCCGGCCATAGCGGAAGGGGAATGGGATCCCGAACGGAGAGCTCGAGCAGCAGGGTGTACCAGTGCTGCCTCGGCCAGGCCGGAGCGACGAGTATTACGTGGGCCCTGTCCCTCCGAAGCTTGAGTAGCACCCGGTGTATGAGCGGGAATGGAGGGAAGGCGTAGAGGAGGTGATCCGTCCAGGAGCAAAGGAATGCGTCCGACAGGGAGCCTGGGGAGCGACCCTGGCACGAACAAAACAGGTGGCACTTCCTGTTCTCCTTGGAGGCAAACAGGTCTATCTGGGGAAACCCCCACCTCCGGAAAATTGTGTGCACCACATCCGGACGGAGAGACCACTCGTGGGAGAGGAACGACCTGCTGAGATGGTCGGCCAGCGTGTTCTGCACTCCTGGAAGAAAGGACGCTTCCAGGCGAATTGAGTGGGTCACGCAGAAGTCCCACAGGAGCATCGCTTCCTTGCAGAGCAGGGAGGAGCGAGCTCCGCCCTGCTTGTTCACATAGAACATCGCTGTCGTGTTGTCCGTGAACACCGCCACGCAGCGGCCTTGCAGACGGGCACGGAAGGCGAGACACGCCAAGCGGATTGCTCGCAGCTCCCGGACGTTGATATGGAGGGAGAGCTCTTGGGGCGACCAGAGACCTTGTGTGTGAAGGTCGCCCAGGTGAGCCCCCCATCCCAACGCCGAGGCGTCTGTGGTCAGGGTGACGGATGGGCGAGGAGGGCGGAACGGGACTCCTGCACACACGACCTCTGGGTCCAGCCACCAGCTGAGCGAATCGAGGGTAGGCTTCGTGACCGTGACCACCAATGCGGGCGGTACACCGATGCCAGCCAAGATTGAAATGGGCGAAGGCGCAGCCTGGCATGCGTGGTCACGAATGTGCAGTACGCCATGTGGCCCAGGAGGCGCAGGCAGGACCGAACCGTCGTCGTGGGAAAGGTGTGTAGGTCCCGAATGATGGAGACCATTGTCTGGTGCCGAGATCGAGGGAGGCAGGCCCTGGCTAAACTGGAGTCGAGGACCGCTCCGATGAACTCCACCTGTTGCGATGGAGTTAAAGTGGACTTCTCGGCATTGATGAGAAGGCCCAGGAGCCGAAATAGGGATAGTATTTCCGTCATCTGGTCCATTACCAGCTGTCGGGATGTCCTGCGAACCAGCCAGTCGTCGAGATACGGGTAGACGTGTATGCGACGACGGCGGAGTGCTGCGGCAACCACTGCCATGCACTTGGTAAAGACCCTTGGCGCGGTGGACAGGCCGAAGGGTAGCACCGCAAACTGGTAGTGCACGCTGTTGACCACGAAGCGCAGGTAGCGTCGATGGGGAGGGTAGATCGCGACATGGAAGTAGGCGTCCTTCATATCGAGGGCGGCAAACCAGTCTCCCGGATCCAGGGAGGGAATGATGGTCCCCAGGGTGACCATGCGAAACTTGAGCTTTAGCAGGTACCTGTTGAGCTCCCGGAGGTCTAGTATGGGTCGGAGACCTCCTTTCGCCTTGGGGATGAGAAAATATCGGGAATAAAATCCCCTGCCCCGCATGTCGTGCGGCACCTCCTCTATGGCCCCCAAGCTCAACAGAGTCTCGACCTCTTGTAGGAGGAATTGCTTGTGAGAGGGGTCCCTGAAGAGGGACGGGGAAGGCGGGTGGGAAGGAGGGGGCGAAACAAACTGAAGGCGGTACCCATACTGGATAGTACGAAGGACCCAGTTGTCCGATGTTATTTGGGACCACGCCGGAAGGAAGTGGGAAAGGCGGTTGTAAAATAACGGGGTAGGATCCGGGAAGGAGACTGATGGGCCGTCCTCGGGCGTCCCATCAAAAGGCCTGTTTGGGCCCTTGAGGGGCCTTGGAAGGGGCCTGGGCCTGGTTGCGTCTGTTGCCCGATGGTCTACGGCGGTTTAGGTTAACATGCCGACTATTATAGGGCCTTGACCTGGCCTGGGTAAAGGGCCGGTAGGGCTGCTGCCGGAATGACCTCCTCTGGGTAGCCGGTGTGTGCATACCCAAGGTGCGAATGGCAATTCGACCATCTTTGAGGGTCTGAATTCTGGAGTCCGTTTTCTCCGAGAAGAGACCCTGAGTGTCGAACGGGAGGTCTTGAAGGGTGTACTGCACCTCAGGCGGCAAGGTGGAGGACTGCAGCCAGGAGATACGCCGCATGGTCACACCGGAGGCCAGGGTTCTGGCTCCTGAGTCCGCCGAGTCCAGAGCGGCCTGGATGGAGGACCGGGAGGCTTTTTTGCCTTCGTCCAAGAGGGCCGAGAACTCTTGACGTGAGGTTGGGATCAGCTCCGAAAATTTCACCAGGGACACCAAGATGTCAAAGGTGTAACGAGCGAGAAGAAGCAGCAAAGAGTCCTGTGGCACCTTATAGACTAACAGACGTTTTGCAGCATGAGCTTTCGTGGGTGAATACCCACTTCTTCAGATGCAAGTGGTGGAAATTTCCAGGGGCAGGTTTATATATGCAAGCAAGAAGCAAGCTACAGATAACGAGGTTAGTTCAATCAGGGAGGATGAGGCCCTGTTCTAGCAGTTGAGTGAAAACCAAGAGAGGAGAAACTGGTTCTGTAGTTGGCAAGCCATTCACAGTCTTTGTTTAATCCTGAGCTGATGGTGTCAAATTTGCAGATGAACTGGAGCTCAGCAGTTTCTCTTTGAAGTCTGGTCCTGAAGTTTTTTTGCTGCAGGATGGCTACCTTAAGATCTGCTATTGTGTGGCCAGGGAGGTTGAAGTGTTCTCCTACAGGTTTTTGTATATTGCCATTCCTAATATCTGATTTGTGTCCATTTATCCTTTTCCTTAGAGACTGTCCAGTTTGGCCGATGTACATAGCAGAGGGGCATTGCTGGCATATGATGGCGTATATTACATTGGTGGACGTGCAGGTGAATGAACCGGTGATGGTGTGGCTGATCTGGTTAGGTCCTGTGATGGTGTCGCTGGTGTAGATATGTGGGCAGAGTTGGCATCGAGGTTTATTGCATGGATTGGTTCCTGAGCTAGAATTACTATGGTGCGGTGTGCAGTTACTGGTGAGAATATGCTTCAGGTTGGCAGGTTGTCTGCGGGCGAGGACTGGCCTGCCACCCAAGGCCTGTGAAAGTGTGGGATCATTCTCCAGGATGGGTTGTAGATCCCTGATGATGCGCTGGAGGGGTTTTAGCTGGGGACTGTATGTGATGGCCAGTGGAGTCCTGTTGGTTTCTTTCTTGGGTTTGTCTTGCAGTAGGAGGCTTCTGGGTACACGTCTGGTTCTGTTGATCTGTCTCCTTATTTCCTCGTGCGGGTACTGTAGTTTTGAGAATGTTTGGTGGAGATTTTGTAGGTGTTGGTCTCTGTCTGTGGGGTTAGAGCAGATGCGGTTGTACCTCAGTGCTTGGCTGTAGACAATGGATCTTGTGGTGTGCCCGGGATGGAAGCTGGAGGCATGAAGGTAGGCATAGCGGTCGGTAGGTTTTCGGTATAGGGTGGTGTTAATGTGACCATCAATTATTTGCACCGTAGTGTCTAGGAAGTGGACCTCCCGTGTAGATTGGTCCAGGCTGAGGTTGATGGTGGGGTGGAAGCTGTTGAAATCGTGGTGGAATTTTTCTAGTCTCCTTCCCATGGGTCCAGATGATGAAGATGTCATCAATGTAGCGTAGGTAGAGAAGGGGCGTGAGTGGACGGGAGCTGAGGAAGCGTTGTTCCAGGTCAGCCATAAAAATATTGGCATATTGTGGGGCCATGCGGGTGCCCATAGCGGTGCCACTGATCTGGAGGTATATGTTGTCATCAAATTTGAAATAGTTGTGTCTGAGGATAAAGGCACAGAGCTCAGCAACCAGTTGTGCTGTGGCATCATCAGGGATACTGTTCCTGACAGCTTGTATTCCATCAGCGTGTGGGATGTTGGTGTAGAGAGCCTCTACATCCATGGTGGCCAGGATGGTGTTTTCTGGAAGGTCACCAATGCATTGTAGTTTCCTCAGGAAATCAGTGGTGTCACGGAGATAGCTGGGAGTGCTGGTGGCATAGGGTCTGAGTAGAGAGTCCACATATCCAGACAGTCCTTCAGTGAGAGTTCCAATGCCCGAGATGATGGGGTGTCCAGGATTTCCAGGTTTGTGGATTTTGGGCAGTAGATAGAATAGCCCTGGTCGGGGCTCTAAGGGTATGTTTATTTGTTCCGGTGTAAGTGTAGGGAGTGTCCTGAGTAGATGGTGCAGTTTCTTAGTGTATTCCTCAGTGGGATCTGAGGGAAGTGGCCTGTAGAATTTGGTGTTGGAGAGTTGTCTGGCGGCCTCCTTTTGGTAGTCAGACCTGTTCATGGTGACAACAGCACCTCCTTTATCAGCCTCTTTGATTATAATGTCAGGATGGTTTCTGAGGCTGTGGATGGCATTGCGTTCTGCACGACTTAGGTTATGAGGCAAGCGATGTTGTCGAGAAGTGAGAAGAGCCATCTGGTTGGCAATCCGGAGCTGGAGGCCACCCGCCGAATAGACCTTCCGGCCCAACAGGTCCATGCGCCGTGCGTCTTTGGATTTTGGCGCCGGAGCGGGCTGCCCATGCCTCTCCCTGTCATTTACGGACTGTACCACGAGGGAGTCCGGAGTCGGGTGTGTATAGAGGTACTCGTATCCGGTGGGCGGGACCGAGTACTTGCGCTCCACGCCACGCGCGGTGGGAGGGACGGACGCCGGCGACTGCCAGATGGTAGTGGCATTCTGCTGAATGGTGCGGATGAAGGGCAGGGCCACCCGCAGCGGGGCCTCGGCTCCAATGACGTTGGTCACCGGGTCGTCATCCTCCGGGACCTCCGCCACGGGGAGGTCGATAGCCTTCGCCACCCGGCGAAGAAGGTCTTGGTGGGCCCGCAAGTGAATAGGAGAGGGGGTCTGCGGTAGAAGCCCCCGCCACCGCCTCATCCGGCGAGGATGATGAGGACAGACCTTGGACCACCGCTTCTGGAGCTGGTTCTTCCAGGGGGTGTGAAGCCGCCTCGGACCCTGGATGCTGCGTGGGACCAGGTGGCGACGGGGCCTCACCCGGTGGTGATGGGGGAGGCCTGCTCACCGTGGCTTCGGGCACCGTATGTTCGGCGCCCACGTGCCTCGGCGGAAAGGGGAGTCCTTGAGGCTCGTGGTAGGCCCAAGGGACCCAAAAACCCCACTGCTGTGGTCCGTGGTCCTGGCCTTGGGGGTCGGCCCGGAGATCTCTCCCGCTGCCTGCCTGAGAGGCGACTGAGGGCTGACGAGAAGGCAAAGGCGGGGCAGAGGCGCTGAAAGATTGCGCCGTGGATGCCGGCAGTAGGTCCCTGGGCGGTGCCGAGGATCGGTGCCGGTCATCGCGGTGCCGGGATGGAGAGCGGGACCAGCAACTGTTGCGGTGCCGGGAGCTCGACCGGTGCCGGGAGCTCGACCGTGACCTCGACCGACGGTGTCGGGAGCGGCTTCGGGAGTCGCGGTGCCGGGAACGGTACCGGGATCCGGACCTCCCTCGGTACCGACGGTCGGGTGACCGGGACCGGGAGCGTCTCCGGGAGTGCGACCGGTACCGCGATGTTGAGCGGTACCGGGACTGCGACCGGTGCCGAGACGGAGAGCGGTACCGCGATGGTGAACCCGGTGCCGAGATCTGGATCGGCGTGGCGGTGACCGTCTGCGGGACCGGGAGCGGGAGCGGGACCGACGTCTATCTCGTCCGTCAGGGGGAGGCGGCCGCATCATCGCCGGCTTGCTCGCCGACTGAACGGCCCGCACCGGCGGTGCCGGGGGCCGAAGGCTCGGTGCCTCTGTGAGCTCGATGAGCTCTCACGCCGACGAGAATGTCTCGGGCGTGGACGGGAGCTGCAGCTCAACCGCGGTTGGCACCGGGGAGCAGGATGGTACCGGATTCAACGGTTCTTGTGGTGCTGGAGTCGACGGTACCGTGCACGGTTTGTGCACCGCCGCAGCCGGTACCAGAGGCGCCGGTGGTGGCTGGGCAAGCGGTCCCGTAGCATGCAGCTTAGAGGCCGTCTGCGCCATCTTCCGTTTTCTCGTTGGAGAGAGGGAACGGTGCCGGGACGCCGGTGCCGGCTGCGGAGCTCGAGCAGTCTCGGTACCGGAGCGGCTCGGGGCCGCCGGTGCGCTGCGCGCCGAAGACGATTTCGGTGCCGCTGGGGTCGGCGCAGGAGGTTGAAGTGTCGCCTCCATAAGGAGCTGCTTCAGGCAAGTGTCCCGCTCCTTTCTAGTTCTCGGCTTAAACGCCGTGCAGATGGGACACTTATCTGGACGATGGGTCTCCCCGAGGCAGCGCAGGCAGGAGTCGTGCGGGTCCCCGACAGGCATGTGCCGCTGGCAAGCCGCACAGGGCTTAAACCCCGGTGCCTTGGGCATGAGCCCACACCGGTTGTGGAAGAAGAGGGGCTAAACCCCCCTAATTCCCTTACTATACTATATCTAATGTGATGGAGCAAGGCCGGATGGCTACAGGAAAGTACTGAGGAGCAGGTATGTTAGCTCCAGGCTAAGCAAATCCCTAGTACCATGGGAACCAAAATGGCAGTTGCTCCAGGCTAATCAAGGCACCTGGGGCCAATTAAGAACTTTCTAGAAGGCACCGGAGAGAGCTACATTGATTGGAGCACCTGCAGCCAATCAGGACAGGCTAATCAAGGCACCTGGTATAAAAAGGGGAGCTCACTCCAGTCTAGGGGGAAGGAGCCAGAGGAGAGAAGTGTGTGTGAGGAGCTGGGAGCAAGAGGCACAAGGAGCTGAGACTGAGAGGGTGTGCTGCTGGAGGAGTGAGGAATTATCATACCATCAAGCATTATCAGACACCAGGAGGAAGAACCTGTGGTGAGGATAAAGAAGGTGTTTGGAGGAGGCCATGGGGAAGTAGCCCAGGGAGTTGTAGCTGTCATGCAGCTGTTATAAGAGGCACTATAGACAGCTGTATTCCACAGGGCCCTGGGCTGGAACCCGGAGTAGAGGGTGGGCCCGGGTTCCCCCCCAAACCTCCCAACTCCTGATCAGACACAGGAGTTGTTGATCCAGACTGTGGGTTCCACCAGAGGGGAAGATCACTGAGGTGAGCAAATCT
>NW_025423240.1:0-24999 GCF_020497125.1 Mauremys mutica
AAGTCTTAAGCATTTGTATCACTTCTCCACGTCCTGCTACTTTGAAAGATTAGAAAGTGTGGAAATAGAGCACAGGTGGTTTTCTCATGATGCAGCCTACCCACTAGCATGAGAGCCCTTCCACCCACACTTTTGGGAGAAGACCCAGGGTGAAATGAACTCACAGAAATGGAAGGCTCCTAGGTTATTGTAGAATGTGACTTCACACAAAGCTCACTGGGTGGAAATGGGAATTAAGAGAAAACTGCCCTATAGGTTTATATTTTATAATCTTTGAATAAATTGTTACCAGCGACAATGAAATTAAACATGAACTTAATTAGTGTAAAGTAAGAGGCTGATTATGTGATAACTTTCAGTGTTACAATATAATTCAGGTTTTCTTCTAGTTCTCTCCCTGCTCCTCCTCCTATATCGGAAATGGTGGCTAATCTTGAAAAGTAAAACCTCACTCCAAAGGAATTAGAGTGGGGGAACATGGGAGAGAAATAGCATGTATGAAAATAGAGCCCCAGTGTAGACTGTAAATATTTCTATTTCAAATGGAATTTATTTTGATAAACTTTAAAATAAATATTCTGTGAAGAGGAAAATTGCTTGAGTCAAGATGTGTAACCTACTACTGAGTTAGAGGGTAACAGCCACAGAGTTCCCCAGTTCACTTGTTTGCTAAACAAAGACACATCGGGCAGGAGAGGTCAGAATTTAAAGTGGTGATGGATGCAGGACGATTGATTTTTGCAACCAGTTATTTTTATGGGTGCTGAGGTCCCTTTTCCTTTTGAGGAGGCACCTGTTAGAGCCTGGCCATGGAAACCTCCCCGTAACTGGCCTTATGTGTCTTTCATGTTTGATACCTTTGGGGTTCGCACGTCCACACTACATGCGGTTTACAACAGCAGATACTTTGAGAAAACTGCCGGGTTAAGTCGGGCTGTTCCAAACTGACATTGGCCCAAACTCTGCCTCACTTCGTCTAGAGTGGGTCATGTGACGAAGTCTCCATGGCAACTAATGGCCAGGCCCGTCCCCTCTGCAGGGGGATGCTAAAGGTGTGGGAGAACAAAGAGATCAGGTGACCTCCTGGCCTGGGAAGGAGACAAAGCCCAGAGAGGAGGGGCTGGAGGGGGGTTGGCAGTTTTCTGGCTGGGAAATGGAGGGGAGCCCCCATGGGGCTCGGGCCTCCCAATGGGGCTGTGGCCTCCCTGGGGCCCCAGATGGACCTAACTAAAGGGTGTCCTGTTGTCTGTACTGGCAAGACCTATTTTGGACTGTGTTCCTGTCATCTAAATAAACCTCTGTGTTACTGGCTGGCTGAGAGTCAAATCTGACTGCGAAGTGGGGGGCAGGACCCTCTGCCCCCCCCCCAGAACCCCACCTGGGCGGGCTCACTGTGGGAAGTGCACGGAGGGGCAGAGGATGCTGAATGCTCCAAGGAGAGACCCAGGAGGTGAAGCCGTGTGAGCTTTTTGCCCTGAAGACAGGCTGCTCCAAGGGAGAGGAGGGTCCCCAGAGTCCTGCCTGGCTTTGTGGGGAGCAGTTCCAGAGCATCGCCCGGGGACTTTGTGACACCCCTCACTCCCGACCCACAGCCCCTGCTATCCCAGTCCTGACCTCCAGACTCACAGCTCCGCTGGTGCCCCTCACTCCCGACCTGCAGCCCTCTGGGTTCCCCCCAGCTCTAGTGGTGCCCCTCACTCCCGACCCGCAGCCCCTGCTATCCCAGTCCTGACTTCCAGACTCACAGCTCTGCTGGTGCCCCTCACTCCCGACCTGCAGCCCCCTGGGTTCCCCCCTGCTCTAGTGGTGCCCCTCACTCCCGACCCGCAGCCCCTGCTATCCCAGTCCTGACCTCCAGACTCACAGCTCTGCTGGTGCCCCTCACTCCCGACCCGCAGCCCCTGCTAGCCCAGTCCTGACCTCCAGACTCACAGCTCTGCTGTGCCCCTCACTCCCAACCCGCAGCCCACTGCACTCCCTTCAGCTCTGCTGGTGCCCCTCACTCCTGACCCACAGCCCCCTAGGCTCTCCACTGAGCTCCCCAGTTACTGCGATGCCGGTGACCCTCACTTCCGATCCGCAACCCCCTGCGCTCCCTCCACCTCTGCTGGTGCCCCTCACACCCTACCCGCAGCCCCCTGCACTTCCTCAAGCTATGATGGTGCCCCTCACTCCTGACCCGCATCCCCCTGCGCTCCCTCCAGCTCTGACGGTGCCCCTCACTCCCGACCCACAGCCCCTGCCATCCCAGTCCTGATCTCCTAGACTCACAGATCAGCTGGTGCCCCTCACTCCTGACCTGCAGCCCCCTGCTATCCCAGTCCTGACCTCCAGACTTACAGCACTGCTGGTGCCCCTCACCCCCGACCCACAGCCCCCTAGGCTCCCCGCTGAGCTCCCCTGTCACTGCAATGCTGGTGCCCCTCACTCCTGACCCGCAGCCCCTGCCATCCCAGTCCTGACCTCCAGACTCACAGCTCTGCTGGTGCCCCTCACTCCCGACCTGCAGCCCCCATGGTTCCCCCCAGCTCTAGTGGTGCCCCTCACTCCTGACCCGCAGCCCCTGCTATCCCAGTCCTGACCTCCAGATTCACAGCTCTGATGGTGCCCCTCACTCCCAACCCGCAGCCCCTGCCATCCCAGTCCTGACCTCCAGACTCACAGCTCTGCTGGTGCCCCTCACTCCCGACCTGCAGCCCCCTGCTCTCCCTCCAGCTCTGATGGTGCCCCTCACTCCCGACCCGCAGCCCCTGCTATCCCAGTACTGATCTCCAGACTCACAGCTCTGCTGGTGCCCCTCACTCCCGACCCGCAGCCCCCTGCTCTCCCTCCAGCTCTCAGGGTGCCCCTCACTCCCGACCCGCAGCCCCCTGCTCTCCCTCCAGCTCTGATGGTGCCCCTCACTCCTGACCTGCAGCCCCCTGCGCTCCCTCCAGCTCTGACGGTGCCCCGCACTCCCGACCCGCAGCCCCTGCCATCCCATTTCTGACTTCCAGACTCACAGCTCAGCTGGTGCCCCTCACTCCCGACCCGCAGCCCCCTGTGCTCCCACCAGCTCTGACAGTGCCCCTCACTCCCGACCCGCAGCCCCTGCCATCCCAGTCCTGACCTCCAGACTCACAGCTCTGCTGGTGCCCCTCACTCCCAACCCGCAGCCCCCTGCTCTCCAGTTCTGACAGTGCCCCTCACTCCTGATCCGCAGCCCCTGCCATCCCAGTCCTGACCTCCCCTGACGTTACGAGTGTAATATAGTATTTCATTGAAAGGTGACAGGGCCAGAAAGTGTTAATTAACTCACCTCACCCACTGACCTGACCCATGGGTGAACCTTAAGGACTCTGTACATGAATAGAGCTTTGAAATGCAAGTCTGCATTGTTAGAGGTAGAAGGGGAGATGTTTGCTCAGGGCTTGTGATGTCAGCAAACAAGTCTTGTCTATTGCTGTAGTTTTAATTCAAAGATCAAAAAAAGGAATATTAACATTTATGATGATACTTGATTGAAATAGTATTATTGTCTCTGTGTCTCTTTGAAGGTTGTGCTAACCTGGATCTGAACTGTTTAATGGGTAAATTACCCTGTGCTAATTGCCAGGATGTTTGGGAGAAGGAGTTAAGCCCATTGTTTTATCAGGCCAAAAGGCTGCTGGAAATGTATAAGAAGCCTGGGACATGATCCTGCTTCATCTCAGATCTGCTTTGGGTTTCAAAAGGGGGAAACCTTAAGCCATAAGGATTGAGATCCCCAGTCACTGACTGGAGTCACCCTGAATATGGACATTGGACTGTAACCTCTGGACTATTTCTAAAAGGACTTTTGGCAACTACAAGCTCACCTCTGCTGTGTATCTGAACCTCAAGAATTGAATTCAAGTCTGTCTGTATATTGATCTTTTAACCAACACTCTCTCTCTCTCTCTCTCTCTCTCTCTCTCTCTCTCTCTCTCTTTTCTTTTTAAATAAATTTTAGCTTAGTTAATAAGAATTGGCTATAGCGTTTATTTTGGGTAAGATCTAAGTTATAATTGAACCTGGGTATGTGGCTGATCCTTTGGGATTGGAAGAACCTTTTCTTTTATATGACAAGATCAGATTTTCAGGAATCATCATCATATCTGACATGTGTGTCTGGACGGAGGCCTGAGGCTGGGCACTTCAAGGGAACTGCGTGGTTTGGATTCTGAGTAACCAGTGAGGTGCTACAGAAGCTGTTTTGTGCTGGTTGGTAAATCTAAGTATTGGAATAACCACCAGCATTTGGGGTTTGTCTGCCCTGTTTTGTTTGCAGTTCACCCTGATTGAGTGACCTCAGCTGGCTCCCACGGGCAGCACCGTCACACTGCTCCTTTCTAGTCACACTTTCTACACATCTAACATTAGTATATAATGTAATACAGATCTATCCCAACACCTGCAGGAGGGCCTCTGGTAAGACGAATTCGGAGGCATACCTGTGGGAGGTCTGCCGGTCCCGTGCCTTCGGCGTAACCACCACCGAATTGCCGCTGCAGCCGCGGGACTGGCAGAGCTCCTGCAGGCATGCCGCCTAATCCGCATTACCAGGGGACCTCCTGCAGGCAGGCTGCCAAAGGCAGCCTGCCACCCTCACAGCGATCGGCAGGCCGCCCTCCGCAGCTTGCTGCGCTGGTGCCTGGAGCCACCCCTGTCCCTGACCCAGGGCAGAGGATATTGGAAGCTGAACATCCAGAGCTTGCAAGATAAAGGAGCAGGGGGGCGAGGCCTGGAGGTGTTGGCAGAACGGGAAAGCATCAGAGGGTTCTGTGGTTACCAGGGGGATTGGTGGGAGTCAGTGAGGGAGGAGTTGGCGGCTTTGTTCCGGTGGTCGGGCAAACACCACAACATTAAAGAAACCGACAGTGCCAAGTCCTGCAGTGTCACCTGTGGGATTTCCACAAGAGGATCCAGGCAGGGGAGCCAGTCAGTGTGTGACTGTACGACCGGATCAAGCAACAGCTGCCCGAGTTCCAGGAGATGAGGCTGCAGCTGGCCGATATGAGCGGGAACATCGAGTGAAGGGAGGGGCGGCCTCCCCTGACATTTTTGCAGCCTGCAGGGAATGGAGATCAAGCAGGGGGATGGGGGGGACTCAGGGCAGGACTCGCGGATCTGATAGTGCAGGAATCAATCCTGAACCACTTAAAGGAGGGGAAAGTGATCAGGAACAGTCAGCATGGATTCACCAAGGGCAAGTCATGCCTGACTAACCTAATTGCCTTCTATGACGAGATAACCGGCTCTGTGGGTGAGGGGAAAGCAGTGGATGTACTATATCTGGATTTTAGCAAAGCTTTTGATACAGTCTCCCACAGTATTCTTGCCAGCAAGTTAAAGAAGTCTGGGCTGGATGAATGGACGGTAAGGTGGATAGAAAACTGGCTAGATGGTCGGGCTCAACAGGTAGTGATCAATGGTTCCATGTCTAGTTGGCAGCCGGTATCAAGTGGAGTGCCCCAAGGGTCGGTGCTGGGGCCGGTTTTGTTCAGTATCTTCATTAACGATCTGGAGGATGGTGTGGACTGCACCCTGAGCAAGTTTGCGGATGACACTAAACTGGGAGGAGTGGTTGATATGCTGGAGGGTAGGGATAGGATACAGAGGGACCTAGACAAATTAGAGGATTGGGCCAAAAGAAATATGATGAGGTTCGACAAGGACAAGTGCAGAGTCCTGCACTTAGGACGGAAGAATCCCATGCACTGCTACAGACTAGGGACCGAATGGCTGGGTAGCAGTTCTGCAGAAAAGGACCTAGGGGTTACAGTGGACGAAAAGCTGAATATGAGTCAACAGTGTGCCCTTGTTGCCAAGAAGGCTAATGGCATTTTGGGTTGTATAAGTAGGGGCATTTCCAGCAGATCAAGGGATGTCATCATTCCCCTCTACTCAGCACTGGTGAGGCCTCATTTGGAGTACTGTGTCCAGTTTTGGGCCCCACACTACAAGAAGGATGTGGATAAATTGGAGAGAGTCCAGCGGAGGGCAACAAAAATGATTAGGGGGCTGGAGCACATGACTTATGAGGAGAGGCTGAGGGAACTGGGATTGTTTAGTCTGCAGAAGAGAAGAATGAGGGGGGATTTGATAGCTGCTTTCAACTTCCTGAAAGGGGGTTCCAAAGAGGATGGATCTAGACTGTTCTCAGTGGTAGAAGATGACAGAACAAGGAGTAATGGTCTCAAGTTGCAGAGGGGGAGGTTTAGGTTGGATATTAGGACAAACTTTTTCACTAGTAGGGTGGTGAAGAACTGGAATGGGTTACCTAGGGAGGTAGTGGAATCTCCTTCCTTAGAGGTTTTTAAGGTCAGGCTTGACAAAGCCCTGGCTGGGATGATTTAGTTGGGTTTGGTCCTGCTTTGAGCAGGGGTTGGACTAGATGACCTCCTGAGGTCCCTTCCAACCCTGAGTTTCTATGATTCTATCAAGGCCCGGGACAGGGGGAAGATGGCTGTAAGACCCTTGCCCCGCCCCGAGGTGCCTGTCCAGAGGGGGGCCAGGGTCAGAAGGGGGGCTCTGAACTGAGAGAGCCCGAATCACAGCCCCCCAGACTGGAACATGGGGAGAAGGCCCCAGCCCAGCGGGCACCCCAGGGGTACTGGGGTGGGGAAAGGGCACGGGCGGCATAAGGCTTCCCCCCTGCAACCTGCAAGTGCCCTCGAGTCCCCCCGACCTACAGGGGGGCAGGAAACTGGAATGACCTGGGGTAACTCTTCCCCCAGAACGGGGGGGACCCTGGGGCAGCCATGGGAATGTAGGTGGGTTCGAACTTCCCCAGGTCACTGGCTGGAGTGACCCCGCTCAGTTCGGTCTCGAAGGGGGGAGAGGTGTGACGAAGTGGGACTGTTCGTACTGGGGGCTGGGAATGCTGGGTGCAGGCCTCTAAGTATCTAGCAAAGCAGAAGGCCGGTGCAACCAAATGCCTGACACTCTGTCTCCTAGCAACTGATGGCCCGAGCACCTCCCCTGCAAAGGTGCATCTAAAGGTGTTGGAGACAAAGGGGTCAGGTGACCTCCTTGCCCGGGAAAGAAGCTGGGCAGAGAGGAGGGGCCGGAGGGGGTTGGGCAGACTGGAGCTGGCTAGGGAAAAGAGGGGAGGCAGAGAGAGAGGGCTCTGATCCCCAAGGGGGGTTGTGGCGCTCCGGGTCCCCAAGATGGACCTAACAGGGGGGATCCTGTTATCTGTGCCTGCAAGACCTGTGTTGGACTGTGTTCCTGTCGTCTAAATAAACCTTCTGCTTTACTGGCTGGCTGAGAGTCCTTGTGAATTGGCAGGGAAACCGGGGGTGCAGGGCCTGACTCCCCTACACTCCGTGACAGACACCCTCCCCCTTCCACACTTCAGACTCACCTCATCACAAACTCACTCATGGCCCCTTTGCCTTCTCAAGTGCCTCTGGAGGGACGCAGCTTCCCAGGCACGCAGATCCTTCCCTTCAACGCGCACTGGACGGACATTCGAAACACAGCCCTTTCCAGGAGGGAATGCGCTGCTTTTGGACCCTGGCGCCCAGCAAGAAGGCCTGGGACTCTTTTTCTGACAGATGGACCCCACTGACTTGCCTTTACCAAGCAGAAACTAAGGACCGGCTGAGTAGCTTGGGGCTGTGTGCGGGTGGGAGGGGTAGCTCAGGGTGCAGTCAGAGGGTAGCTCAGGGTGCCAGGAGGAGGTAACTAGGGGCTGTGTGCAGGCAGGGGGGTAGCTCAGGGACAGGGTAGTGAGGGGCTGTGTGCGGACAGGGGGTAGGTCAGGGTGCAAGCAGGGGATAGCTAGGGCCTGTGTGTGAGCAGGGGTGTAGCTCAGAGTGCAGGGAGGGGTAGCTAGGGGCTCAGTGCAGGGAGGGCTAGGTCAGGGCGCAGGGAGGGGGTAGCTAGAGGCTGTGTGCGAGCAGGGGTAGGTCAGGGTGTAGGCAGGGGATAGTAGGGGCTGTTTATTAAGAGGGGATAGCTCAGGAAGAGGGTAGCTAGGAGCTGTATGCAGGCAGGGGGTACCTAGGGGCTGTGTGCAGGCAGGGGAGAGCTCAGGGTACCAGGAGGAGGGTAGCTAGGGCCTGTTTGCAGGCAGGATTGTAGGTCAGGGTGCAGGTAGGGAGTACCTAGGGGCTGTGTGCAGGCAGGGGGGAGCTCAGGGTGCTGAGAGGAGGGTAGCTAGGGGCTGTTTGCAGGCAGGATTGTAGGTCAGGGTGCAGGTAGGGAGTACCTAGGGGCTGTGTGCAGGCAGGGGGGAGCTCAGGGTGCCAGGAGGAGGGTAGCTAGGGGCTGTTTGAAGGCAGGATTGTAGCTCAGGGTGCAGGCAGGGAGTACCTAGGGGCTGTGTGCAGGCAGGGTGGAGCTCAGGGTGCCGGGAGGAGGGTAGCTAGGGGCTGTGTGCAGGCAGGATTGTAGGTCAGGGAGCAGGCAGGGAGTACCTAGGGGCAGTGTGCAGGCAGGAGGGGTGTGTGGCTAGGGGCTACTCCAGAGATATACAGAAGAAGCCTCGTGCTGCCCACAGTCCTTGCACCCAGGGCTCCCCGCGGGATGATGAGCCACTGGGACACCAAACGGATCCATGTCCAGGGATGTGACAGGCTGCTTCCATGAGCACAAAGCAGCAAACCCCGCAATGGCCCCAGCTCCCCATGGCGCGGAGGGTGAGCGGTGGCAGGGGAAGGCAGGGCACACAGGGCTGGCTCGGGGCTTTGCCAGCGTGAACAGCGGGGAGATGGCAGGCAGCTGGCAAAGGGGAGCCCAGGGGCAGCTGTTAGGATGTGGATTTTCACGCCTGTCTGGAAAGGCCTAGACGTTAACAATGGAGGTAGATGAGTCTCATGTAGCTAGTCACAGAGGTAGGGAAAACAGAATCACAATCACTGTTTGCCGGTGTCAGGGCTTCTCTCACTGGGACAGTCTGAGGCCCTGCTCTTTGACTACGCCGCAGGGGCAGCCTGTAGCCTGATTTGGGGTGGGTTAGTAGGGTCGGTGGAATTTATCCACTTAATTTAATTTTATTTGATAATTAATTTTCTACTTAATTAGTAATATTAATAATAATTAATAGATATTAATAATATGGGTATGGCTCGCCAATATGTGTGATCAGAAGATAAAGTTCGTCTTGAATCAGGCTTCACAGAGTTTATACAAGGAGCTTCGGGATATATGACAGGCACTTACACTGAGACAGAAATAGTCATAAAGACCTTTTATTAAAATCAATGAAACAATAAGTAAATGTAAAATGTTAAAAGCAGTTTGAGATTACAAAGTTACAAAATATCACAGTTCTTTAAGAGATATATTTATGATAATACACTGTTATAAACTCCCTCTGTGCAGTAGCACTATGGGTGTTGTTCACACTTATGATAAAGGAAGTGATAAAATGGGTATGACTTTAACCCTATATAAAGTAGATGCTTTTTAAAGGTAAAGCAGAAATTAGATTCCTTTATACTTACAGCTTTGAAAAGATATAATACCACGGCCTGTAAATAGTTAACAGCCTTGTTGTAAATGGGTAGCATCGATGCGTAGATGGGGTGGAGGCGATGGAATAGACAGGAACAGATAGATGGGTGTATCGCCTGCCTAATGGTATTTGTTTCACCTTTTATAGAGCATTATTCGGAAATCCTTCCTCCCTATGCCCAAATTTCATCTTTCCCCCAAGGAAATGTTGGGGTACACCTGCCTCATAGGCTAACGTGTGTGCGTATGAGTGACAGATATGTACGCATTTGTGGTGTACTTGTTAGATTTGTGGGCAAAAATCCCCACTTTCCACCCTTTACTGCTGTTGACTTAGCTAAAAGGTCTCCAGACATTTGCATAGGTAATTTGTCTTATTATTACTTTTCTGAGTAAGGGTCCTAAAGGTTACCCTTAACGTCACAGGATGTCTGACCTGGATGTCTGGAGGTATCTTGCATTTCAGCTATTGCAAATAAATCTATAAGCCTTTTACATATTTAAATTTATCAAAAAGACATTTTATACAGACCAACAGATTAATCCTCAGGGCTACAAACCATAGGCTGGGAAGCGAACGGTCACGTCCTCACCAATCACACTGAAATAAGGTGCTATTGGGCTGTTGGGAATACAGTCCTGTCCTGACAATGCCCAGCACCACCAGGTAAAGATGGTTAAAGAAAACTGAGTTTGGTAGCTTCCTGTCTGGCAAGAACTCACCTGTCAATAGTAGGGGTGTGAAATCCTCATTTCTGTGTTGTTCTATCACTGTAGTCCCCACTTCCCTATTGTTTGTCTGTATAATCTCTGTCTGGGTCTGTGATTGTTTCTGTCTGCTGTAGAATTAATTTTGTTGGGTGTAAACCAATTAAGGTGGTGGGACATAACTGGTTAGATAATCATGTTAGGATTGGTTAGTTACATTTCAGTAAAATGAGTGGTTAGGTCTAACTAAGCAGAACTCAAGTTTTACTATATAGTCTGCAGTCAGTCAGGATGTAAGGGGAGGAATTGGCATCATGTTTTGCTAAGGGGGGGAAATGGGAACAGGGACACAGGCAAGGCTCTGCAGTGTCAGAGCTGGGATGAAACTGGAATCGTTGCTTGCTGGAAGTTTACCCCAATAAACATTGAATTGTTTGCACTTTTGAACTTCGTGCATTGCTGCTCTCTGGTCACATGAGAAGGACCAGGGAATGGGAGGGTGATGGGATAAACCCTCTAATAATGACGTCTTTCAGGGTGTGAAAAACCCTAGAACCAGTATAATTAAGCTGACCTAAGCCATGGTTAGATAGTGCTAAATGAAAGGAAAGATTGTTCTGCCAATGCAGCTATTACAGGGATGGAAAATCCCTCCCCTCTTTATAGCAACTGTCTACGCCACAGTGCTACAGCAGCATTTTAAGTGTAGACAGCCTCAGAGTGAGACCAGATCTGGCTCCATCGATGCTCAGGCACTAAGACAACAGCAATGACAATACACTAATGCTTCCATAATTGGCAGGATTCAAACCTGCACAGGGAGACCCCAGTGGTTTACTAGTCGATTGCCTTAACCACTCAGCCACAACTACTTGATGTACAACTGCTGCACTGCACCATGATTCTGTTCTCACAGAATTGTCACTTCAAATGGCTCAGACCAGCTCCCTCAGCACACTCACGACTGTGCATTAGTGTAAGTGTGTCCATGGTGAACAGCAAGAGTTCCTGCCCATTTCCCTTCTGGCTGGAGCATGATTACAGTGTGTTTGTGGCTAACGACATTGCTGTAGATTGTTGTTCATTCCCCACACTGACAATTCAGACAATCCCTTTCCTATTCGAATCTCCACCATATCATGCCAATAGCCGGGGACAGGATTTCTCTGGGGCACTGAAATGTTTCAGGGGATTGGTGTGTGAACTCAGCCTTGCATTCCATCCCTGATGTTTCATGGACTAACAATAGCAGCAGAAAGAAAGAGCCGAGCCAATATCTCCCTGGCAGGGATGCAGGTGACCACGTCCCCTCTGTCTGACCATTGCCATTGCAGAAGAGAAGGGTTCACTGGAATCGAATGCCCTGGCTCAAACAAGAGACACAGGGAGGTTTTGCTGTTCATGGATCTCTGGAGAGGAAATTGTGTCTCTGTGTGAAATTGAGGCAGGAAATGAAACATCCACATGGTGGCCCAGTGCCTTAAGGAATGTGGGTGAGGGACTCTGGCTGAGAAATTATTTAACAGGAATTTGTATCAATGCATTGCCCTGATTAAGAGCTATGGCTGTAAGGCAGCCACTGTTGTTAGTACTTGAACCTGCATGGAGACACCCGAGTGGGTGTCAAGTCCATTACCTTAACGAGGGGTAGTTGATTATTTTATCAAGATCCAAATTTCTTGGTCAATGTCTAGTCAATGTCTAGATGCCAGAGAAAATAATACACTGATGATATTAAGAAGAATATAGAAAGATTTTGCAGTCACTATGGGAATAACCATGATGATTGTTTCATGTTTCACTCTTTACATCTGACACCACCATTGCCTTTTCCTTTAGTCTTCTAGTTTACCAAGGGTAAAACTAAACATCACTTCAGATAAGAGGGAGTATTTGTGTTCATTCCTGCTAGCTACACAGGGGTTTGATGTAGCTGCTTTCAATCCTCCGGCTCTGCTGGGATAAGTAGCATTTCAGGTTTTCACTGAACTGAAGAAGGGAGATCATTTTTTGACAGATTACGCCTCCTCTTAAAGGTGTTTGTGTGGCTGGCAGCCCTGGTTCCCAGGTGTCTCCTGAGGGAAGAAAGTTTCTGTGCAAAATACTAAAACTTTTGACAGAGAGGAGGGAAAGGCAATGGCCACATGATGGGGCCAGTATGTACCACAACATGGTTCTTTTATGTGGGATGACTCTGAACACTGACTGATCTCCACTCCCTTGTGTTTGAAGAGAAGTTTAGTTTTGCACTTGGGTACCTATAAGGCTGAAGCAATTTTATGGATGGTGACACTACAATTGAAGGGTTATTTAATGTTGTAGAAATTGTTAAAAACACTGAGCTTAAACTGGAACTGCCTGTTATTAAAGGCTGGTTTCCCCATGTCAGTTCCATAAGCTCTGCTAGAAACACCCTGGGTTCTCTCCTGCCTCGGTGGGAACTGGAGGGAATCGTCCCCTGCTGTCCTTGGTGCCAGGCTGGTTTTTCTGGAGAGGGGACGTGGAATTGATTTGTTCGCTGTTGAGAAGGGAGCCAGGCCAGTTCTCAGAGAATGAGAACTCCCAGCATCTTCCCAGCCCAGCCCAGGCTGCTGCTCTGTTCCCCTGGGGGCCCTGCGTGTTTGACTCTAGAACAGGCCGGGAGCAGCAGCTGAGGCAGAGGACAGCCTGGGCCGGGCAGATGCTAGGAGCAGAGCACCAGAGGCCTCTACTGGCTCCCTCCTCAGCAGCAAACAATCGGTCCCCACCCGCACCCCGGGACAGCAGCCTGGAGCCAAGGGCAGTGCCCACTGGGGGTTTCTCTTTTTCCTCTTCCTGGGGTGAGCAGGGACCAGGGGCTGTTTCTAACAGGGCAGTTGGAAGAACTGAATTGGGGAACCAGCTTTTAATAACAGGCAGCTCAAATTCAGACTAATTTTGTTACAATTTTCTTTACAATGTAAAATAATTCAAAAGTAAACAGGCAGGAATGATTTGTAACCAGGGGCGGCTCTACCTTTCTGGCCGCCCCAAGCAGTCATGCGCGGGAGGCGCCCCGGAGTCGCGGGAGCAGTGGACCTCCCGCTGGCATGACTGCGGAGGGTCCGCTGGTCGCGTGGCTCGGCTGGACCTCCCGCAGCTGCGGACAGTTCGCAGGTCCGGTGGCTCCGCTTGAGCTGCCGCAGGCATGCCTGCGGGAGGTCCAGCCGAGCTGCGGGACGAGCGCCGCCTCCGCAGTCATGCCTGCGGCAGGTCCGGTCGTCCCAGGGCTCCGGTGGACCTCCCGCAGGCATGACTGCGGCAGGTCCGCCGGCCCAGCCTGCCGCCCCACTGGGAAAGGGCCGCCCCACGCGCGTGCTTGCCGCGCTGGGGTCTGGAGCCGGCTCTGTTTGTAACTCTTTTCTCCTGGGCATAGAAAGAAACAGCTTTTTGGCTTTTCATGATACAGGAGTCACATTCGTTCACTGTGCAGAATCAATGTGCCCAGAAGCCTATTGTGTTTCATTTCTTAGGTTCTGCTGCCATCATGTGGCCATTTCCTTCCCCTCCTTTCTGTCCAAAGCGCAGAGCCCAGTTCCTCCAGGGAGAGAAGGACATCTTTCTTCTTTCCTTCCTCAACAGCCCCCTTCCTTGGAGAGCCCCTTGTTGGGGTCTGGGTGGGGAACAGCCGTTTCTGAGGATTAATTTCACACCATATTTGGTGTTGATATATAGATTTTACAGCCAGACTAGATCATTAGGTACCTCTGCTCTGACCTGATTCAGAACAGAGTCCAGAGAATTTTACCCAGTGACTCCTACATCCACCCCAAGATCTTCTGGCTGAACGAGGAGGGTTCATTCAGAAAGTCATTGTGTTTGGATGTAAAGGTGGGAAATGATGGGGAAATTGGCCCCTCTTTCAAGTTTAAATGTTTTAACTTCTACATCTAGACCGGGGTGGCCAACCTGAGCCAATGTAACTGCCAAACGTGCACCTTTGTATGCAACTGCTGAGTCAGTTGTGAACCTTGCTACCATTATCATTATCCCTGTGAAATGATGATGGTGATGGACCCTTGGCTCTATATCCCAGAGTGCCCTGGACGTCTACAGGCTGCATTAGCCAATCCAACCATTTCGCACTTGCAGATGGGCACCTCTGTATTGTGCCTGAGTCTTGTACAGCTATGAAAGGCTGGTAGATGCCAATATTTTCCCGTCTTTTTAACCAACACTAATACCAGGCCAGGCCAGCGCTGGGCAGAGAGAGAGAGAGAACAGCAGGTTTCCCCTATTGTTTCCCACTCATTTTTTCTTGACTAGCTTCACCTCTGCACCAACTTGCACTTTTCCTATGTGAGCCTCGCTACCTCAGTTGACAGAGCATCAGACTTTTAATCTGAGGGTCCAGGGTTCAAGTCCCTGGTCAGGTAATAAACTTCTCGATATTTTTGTAAAAATCTGATTTTCTGGATTCTTCTTCGGGTGTTACTCTTTCTCTTCAGGATTTTGCAAATCCTAAGAAGGGCCTTTGTGTGGGGGGGATTGAAGGGGCAACTTCCTGACAGCCCCTCTGACCTTGCAGCCTGGAGGAATAAAGGCCTCTGGGCATATAACATGTTCCTTCCCTGCACACGCAAACACACAGAATATCCCTAAGGAATTAGAATCACCTGTTGCCTTCCCCTGTCCTGCTGGATCCTCAAATGAGGATGCTCTTCAGCCCGAACCCATGTCCCCTCTATTCCCAGTGCCCCTCAGTCCCAACCCTCAGTCCCTCCTATGCTCACTGCTCCTCACTCCCAACCAGAGCCTGCTCCTCTGTCCCAACCCACAGCCCCCTCCTATTCCCAGTGCCCCACAGGCCCCTCCTCCTCACGCTGCTCCTCAATCCCAACCCATGGCTCCCTCCTTCCCTCCAGCAGCAGGTGCTTCAGACCCCCTCAGGAAGATTTTCTTGCAAGATTTCGTGTATGAGTCTGCATGTGGATTTTACAGTATGTTGGAAATAGGTTGGGTTGCTTGCCGAAATGATCACTTTTGGCTGGTCTTGGATTCCCAGTCTCCTTGTTATTGGGGCAGGAGAAACAAAGGGTCGTTATCCTTGTTGTGTGAATCAAGGACTCAACCCTGGTGCAAACTAAATGAGCTGCCCACAGATTCTGGCAGCCACAATCAGCATTTGGTGCAAGAGCTCAGACCTGTCCCTGTCCCTGTCCCAGAAGGAGAGGGTCATCCACGTGGGGCTTGGACCACTGACCTATCAGCTCTTAACTCCCAAACTTTCAGTAACTCTATTATCAGTGCCAGTGAGTGTAATTTAAACCATAAGAAAAACCACACTGGGCTAGACCAAAGGCCCATCTAGCTCTGTATTTTGTCTTCTGACAGTAGCCAATACCAGGTGCTCTAAAAACATCTCCATAAGGCACCATTGGGAGTTGAACCCAGGATCTCCTGTTTACAAAACAGGTACTTTAACCAGCTAAACCATGGTGCCTGCCTGTGGCTAAAGTACAGTGTCTGCTCACACCTGACTCCCTGCATCCCCACCTGGGCCCCACAAAGCAGAGCAGCAGGTGAGGTTTTTCTTGCAAGCTGTGTGTGTGTGTGAATCTTTGGCCAGGTCTGCACTACAAAGTTATTTCAGCAGAATTATATTGCTCAGATGTATTAAAAACACACAACACTCCCTCGGTTGGCACTGCAATGCCACATCTGGTGACAAAACTGCCCTGTTTTGGTGACCAAATAAAACCACTTCAATGAGCTTTTTGCAGCAAACTTAAAGTGACAGGGTGTCAGTGTAGACGCTGCTGTTCATTATATCACCATAACTGGCCTCCACCAGTATCCCACTATACCCTCTGTGAACTCGCCTGCCCTGCATTCCTGCTACAGAGCCATGGGCCCTCCCCTTTCATCGCTCTGGGAAGTTCTGACAGCTGAGCCTGCTGCTCTGCTCCGGCAGCCAGGAGCAAATTACTGCCGTGGATGCTGCTCTCTCCCGCCCTGCGAACACAGAGCAGGGTAGCGGGAACTTCCTTACATGGGGGGGCACCGGCATCCAAGCTGTGACACGCCCAGGACATCCCTTCCCTCGAGGAGGCTCTTACCTTCTAAACAGGGACGGATGTTTTCTAGTAAAATCACTAAAAGGGAAGGAGAAAACTCGAAAGAGGTTCCTCCTGGCACTCACGTCCGTGAAGCCGAATACTCTCTCAGTCCTCAAAGAGAGACCTGGAGAAGGAGACTTGCTGAAGCAAAGCCACAGGGGTCTCTGAGGTTTTCCTGGCCCCTCGCCCCTGTCCTGCCTGGCTGATGTCAGCATCTCTCTGTGAGGTCACCACCTCCCCACCACCTTTGACCAAAAGTCTGAGGTCCTGCAAAAAGCCTTTGTGATGTCACTGCCTGTCACGGACTCACAGATCGTGCCCACTCTTGGCCCCGTGCGGTCCGTGGGTGGTGCCCCTTTCAGTGCGACAGCCCTTCTCGGGGGTCCATTCTCTCTCGGGGTCAGGCCCCTCCACCTCCTGGAGCCACACCTCTCTGAGCCTTAGCACGTCTGTCTCTGCCGTGGGCCCCCTCAGGGAGTCCACGCGCTCTGGACCCCCTGGGCCTCCTCACCCCCGAAGGGGTTGCTGCCCCCTGTTCTCTAGACCGGAGTGACTCTCAGCCAGCATAAAACAGGAGGGTTTATTGAGAGTTGAACACAGCACAGGAAACTCTCAGGGCCTCAGGCCTGGCCTCCCTCAGCCCAGCACATCCCAGTCCTCCTGCAGCCAGGTGGGCTCTGCCTGCTTCCCCTCGCCAGCCCCGAGCCCCCCTGCTCCCCAGCTAGGCCTATCCCCGGCCCCAGGCCCTGCCTCTGTCCATTGTCTTTTCTCCAGGTAAACAGGGTTACCTGGGCCTCCTCTCCTCTCCACCCCCCTCTGGCTGGAACAGGTTGGTCACGGGGTCCTCTCCCCGCAGCCCATTGTCCTCTCACTGGCCAGAACTGGCTGTGACTCCTGAGCTGGGTCACCAGGTCACCAGTCGCTGGGGTCTCCATCCTCCAGGCCATCAGCCAGGGTCCCAAGTCCCTCTCCGATCCTCTGTAACAACAAACTCCCTTTCCCCTCCCCTCGTTAAACCAGTAACACCCGGGGACACTGAGTCCCGCTCCCTGTGCATGTGAACCACTGGAAAACACAGAAAACCCTAAGAAAATCCCCCACTTCGTCACAGAGCCCAGCACCTCTCCTCCTCTGGGCACCTAGAGCAGAGACGGCTGGTGCTGATGGCTCCAAGGGAAGGCTTAAAAGCCACAGAGCAACTGAGGTCAGGGCCAGAGGAGGGCAGGACCATGCCTATGTGTGGCCTTCAGACAGGCACAAAGACACCCTGCTCCCTGCCATGCCAAACACGCACTGAAGGCCACCCACAGACCAGCATGCAGGGCAGCTGCTGATGCTCAGTGGCCAACATCAGAAGATGGTAGGAAAGCAGGGCCAGCCCCCCTGGTGCAGCCTCTGACCGTTCCCACTCAAGGTGCTCACTTTTGCAATGGGGCAGGAGATTTTACCCCAAGAGGCTTTTCCCCAGCTGACGAGAAGCAGAGAAACACCCAGGCTCCCAAGGCGCTATGTAGCAAGTACCCTCCAGCACAGGGACAGGTGCACACTTGGAAGAGGGAAACTGCTCCACACGCTAGCCCGGGCAGCCGCCCATTTTCTTTGGCAAGTCAGGAAGGGCAAAGGCGAGACTGGAAGCACCTGGGGCTCATGCCCCAGCCTTTGTGACACCCAACCCCCAACTCCTTCCCGGGGCTCTAGCTGAAGCCAGAGCATTGGCCTGAGCAGCCAAGAAGAGGTTCCAGCCCTGAAGGGAGCAGGACTTTCAGCCCAAAGGTAAAACTGCACAAGCACAACCACGAAGGGATTCGACCCCTCAATCGCCTGATCCGAAGTCAGACGCCTTATCCCTTAGGCCACATGGTCACATAGAAAAAGGCCTTCCAGGCACTTCTTTGGAAAAGGCAGACACTGACGCATCCGACGAAGTGGGGATTCACCCACGAAAGCTCATGCTCCAATACGTCTGTTAGTCTGTGATGTGCCACACGACTCTTTGCTGCTTTTGCAGACACTGTGTTTCTCAGGTCAGCTACTGAGGGGGGCCGAGACTCTCTGGGCACAAGAAGTCGAGTTCCCAGCGACACGTGAGACTTAATTCTCTGGAGCCAGGTGCAGGGCTTTGGCAGGGAGGCTCAGGCATGGGGGACTGGGGTGCAGCGGATGGACTGGCTGTCTAGGTGCGGAGATTTAGTCTCCCTGAGGAGGAGGAGGGGGAATCCTGCTGACAGGCAGTGGCCAGGGCCGGTGCAACCACTAGGCGAACTAGTCGGCCGCCCAGGGTGCCAAGTGGTTGGGGGCACCAAAAATCGCACTCAGGGGAGGCGGGGGAGTGGAGGTGAGCTGGGGCAGGAGGCTTGGGGAGGTGCGGGGGGAGGGCTGCCCACAGCAAGTAACGGGGGTGGGGGTGTGCAGGGGCACCGCTCCCTGTCCCAGGTCACCTCTGCTCCGTCTTCTCCCCTGAGCACGCCACCCCTGCTCTGATTCTCCTCCCCTCCCAGGCTTGCGGCACTAAACAGCTGATTGGCACCACAAGTCTGGGAGGCGGGAGAAGTGGAGCAGTGCCGGCGTGCTCAGGGGAGAAGGTGAAGTGGAGGTGAGCTGGGGTGGGGAGCTGCTGCAGGGGGGGCTGCCCGGCTCTTCCTCATGGCCCCCGCCCCTGCACTCACTGCATGGTAAGTGGAGTGACCCAGCCCCAGCCTGGTCCATTCCCCTGGCTCCCAGCCACGCCGCCGGCGAGTGCTGTGGGGCGGTTCCCCCCCCCCAAGTTTGGGAGCCAGGGGAGCAGAGCAGGCTGGGGCCCCAGGCCTGCGTGGGGGGAAGCAGAGGGGGGCTGCTCCCAGGCCATTGTGGGACATGGGGGGCTGGCTACTTCCTGCGGGAAGTGGAGTGTCCCGGCCCCAGCCTGCTCTGCTCCCCTGGTTCCCAGGCTTGTGTTGGTGTTGGCTGGATTTGTGCGGGTGTTTGTGTATATTAGCAATTGTTTGTGTGTGGCTGGATTCATGCATGTGTTCGTGTATGTTTGCAATTGTGTGTGTGTGTGTGTATGTGTGTGCGAATGCTCTGCTGCCTTCTGCCGGCGCGACAACTGTTTCTCTGTATGTCACAGCCCCCATACCATCGACCTCGATGGTGATTTCCCCATCTTACAAGGGCTGGCTGGCCTGACCCTTCTCCCCTCTGCAGAGTGTGGCAGGGGCTGCAGCTCACCCCCTGTGGGGCAGGAGGGCCAAGGTGCGGGGTGCTGGGCTCCAATGCACCTGGAGAGCAGCTCAGGTGAGGCAGGGCAGGGTGTGTGGTGTCCGTTCTGCATTGTCTGGTGCTGGGCCATTGCACAATCCCCAGCCACGCCGCACAGCGCGTCCCGAGAGGGGGCAGGGGGCCAAGCAGATGATCCAGCAGGAGGGGATCATTCTCATTGGTAGCTGTCCAGTGGCAGTGAGTTCCACAGGCCTTGGCACATGCTGTGTGGGGCAGGAGGTCCTTGTATTTGGAGCAGTGGGAGTGAACTGTGTGCAGTTGTGTCTCTGAGCACGGTTGCAAATATTATGGTGTGGGGTGGTGATTGTGAGTGCGGCAGGGGATGTGATTGTTGCTCTCTTTGGGGGTTGAGCTAGCATGTCCCTCTGGGTGTGTTGTGTGTGAGTATTCTTGGGATTGTGTGAGTCCCTTTGTGCATCAGTGTGCGTGTGCATGTCAGTCAGTCAGTCACTTGCTGCAGGATACAAAATCCTGCAAAGCCATTTCCTACTGGTTAGCCCAGCAACACACTGATACAAACAGTGTCACACACACACACACACACACAGAGCGGGGCTCAGCCCCACCAGCAGGAGGCAGCAGGGACACACATGTCTCTCCTGGGCCAGCTTGGACAATTTCCCATCACGACCCGGTATAGATCTGGTGCCCCCGCACGGGGGTGGGCAGCGACCGGGCGGGGCTTTGGGGGCGGGCACAGCGGGGGCGGGGCTTTGGGGGAAGGGGCGGGGTGGGGCTTTGGGGGCGGGGGCATCAGGGGGCTCGGGGAAGGCCGGGGCGGGTCTGTCTGCGGGTGTTTGGAGCCGGGCTCACCCGGGGAGGGGGGCGGGGCTGGGGGCAGCGGGAGTCGAGGGGTGACACGTAGGGGCGCCGGGAACACGTGGATCCAGCCCCCGGACAGAGCCAGACCCGGCCCCGACCTGCTTTGTGCAGGGGGGTGAAAGGGGCGAAGCGGCGCAGCACGTTCCTGCGCGGGGCCGGGGCTCTCTGGGGGGCGGGGATGAGGACTTGCGCTGGGGGGGAGGTGTCGGGTTGACCCAGGGACCCGCCCTCACCTGGGCTGGAGAGGACAGAGGTGCCCCGGGGCAGGCTGGGAGTTGTAGTTCCTGGCTCGTCTCAGAGCGGAAGTGACAGACAGTTGCTCAGACAACGCCCCCTCCCGGTGCACTCTGGGAAGCGCAGTTCTCTCTCTCTCTCACACGCGGCCTCTATGGGAGGAGGGGCCGCAGCTCATCACTTCGCCCCGCCCCTCCCCGCTCCCTGATTGGCGGAGAGAGCGCAGGACAGAGACTCGGTGCGTGTGGGGAGGCCCCGGTTCCCTCGCCCCGAGGCTTCGCTGCCCCCCCCGCCCCAGGCGCGCGCTGCGGCCGTTGGGATTCGAATCCCGGGCAGACACAGCACGGAGTGAAAGGGCTTCACCCCTCCCCCCCGTGACCCTCCCACCAGCCCCGCCCCCAGCATCCCCTCCCACACCCTGTCCGCTCTGCCCGGCCTGTCCCTTCAGCCCCCCCCCCGTCACCCTGCCCCCGACCTCCTCCTCCTCCCTCCCCCCCCCAGCGCCCCGCCCCTAATTGATTCCAGCCCATTTCTCCATTGCTGGGCCCCACTTTCCCATCCCCCAACTGCCCCAGTCCATTCCCAGGGTGGGGGGTTCCTCATCTCCAATCTCTGCTGCCCCCCAATCTGCCGGGTTCCCCTTTTCAGCCACTGTGGGGTCCTCCAACCCGCCCCCACCCATCCACTCTGGGCTCTCTAAATCCCACATTCCCACAATGCACCTTGGTAACCCTGCCCTCCTCGATCCCTAATCCCCCTAGTCCCTTCCCTTGGGTCCTCCTGGACACCCCAACCCACAGTCCAGCCCCACATACGTCCCAGTCACTCATTCAAACGCTGAGCTAGTTCTTCAGGGGCCCCCACTGCCCACCAAACTCCTCCATCCATGAGCCCCGTGGGCCTGTGGCCGGGAAGTGGGAGAAGCTCCCACTTTGGCTGGGCTGGGTGTGGGTGTTAATCTTTTCCTGGCTTGTGTGTGCTGAGCTCACAAAGGCTTTTTGCTCCCTCTGTCCTCCCCTTATGCAGCCCAAGTGGTGGGGAAGGTGACCTGGATGCAGGGAGCCCTGACGTCGCTCTTTGCTCACCCCTCACAGCCCCCTAGGGGGGCACGGAGGAACATTGGGGGAGCAGTATCCGCTCATCACCGCTATCTCCCCCTTCTCTTCCCCTCCCTCCCCCCATGCTCCTATGCCGGGAGGGAGCAGGGAGAAATCTGGGCACCACCCCAAGCAGCACTCCCCTGCCAGCCGGGAGCAGTTTCTGACTTTACACCGGCAGCACACGCCTCTCTGCCACCGTACAGCACCACCCTTGACCACGGTACCCCTGGGCAATTCCCTGGTGGCACCCACCCCTAAGGCTGGCCCTGGCTATGGGCTTCAGAGGGAGTGACCAGACCAGGCGGCCATGGAGAGCTCCAGCCCCTGTTCTCCCCTCCCAGCTTCTAGCAATCAGAGGCCAGGGACATGCTTCCATGCTGATGACAGGTACTGCTCGATAATGATCCAAAGTACCTTCATATTCCTCATCTGAGTCAGATACCATCCACTGAAGATTGATTTTCCTGTCTAGTGGTTCAGGTTCTGTAGTGTCTGCATCAGCGTGTTGCTCTTTAAGGACTTCTGACAACATGTTTCACACCTCGTCCCTCTTGGATTTTGGAAGGCGCTTCAGATTCTTAAACCTTGGGTCGAGCGCTGTAGCTATCTCTAGAAATCTCACATTATACCTTCTTTGTGTTTTGTCAAATTTGCAGTGAAAGTGTTCTTAAAGTGAACAACATGTGCTGGGTCATCACCCAAGACTGCCATAAAACGAAATATATGGCAGAATGCGGATAAAACCATGGAGCAGGGGACATACAGTTCTTCATCAAGGTCTTCAGTCACAAATTAATGCATTATTTTTTTAACGAGCGTTATCAGCATGGAAGCATGTCCTCTGGAATGGTGGTTGAAGTATGATGGCATATGGATGTTAGCATATCTGGCACGTTAATACCTTGCAATGCTGGCTACAAAAGTGCCATGAGAGAGCCTGTTCTCACTTTTAGGTGACGTATATAAGACACGGGCAGCATTATCTCCAGTAAATGTAAACAAACTTGTTTGTCTTAGTGATTGGCTGAACAAGAAGTAGGACTGACTGGACTCTAAAATTTTACATTTTTTTCTTTTTGAGTGCACTTCTGCAACAGCAAAAAAAAATCTAGATATGCAAGTTGCACTTTAATGATAAAGAGATTGCACTACAGTACTTTATATTTTACAGTGTAAATATTTGTAATAAAACTATATATAGTGAGCACTGTACACTTCGTATTCTGTGTTGTAATTGAAATCAATATATTTGAAAATGTAGAAAAACAAAATTAAATTAGTATTCTATTGTTTAACGGTGTGATTAAAACAGATTAATCATGATTATTTTAAAGTTAATTATGCAAGTTAACTGCGATTAATTGACAGCCCTAGATTTGAATGTTTCTGTCCCATGCAGGACAAGCTGGAATATCTGTGTGCAGGGAAAGAGCCTGGGGGGAATTGTGCTGTGAAATTATTTCCTGTTCTGACATGTCCCCAATTGCCCTTTTTGCCCTAACAGGCTGCAGCGCAACATCCATGTTTTGCTCCAGCTCATTCCGTCCTTCCAGGGGCCGGGGAAGGGAAATGGCTGCAGTGGAGCCAGTTGAGGGAGGGATTATCAGGGAGTTGCTGGCGGGTTCCCTTTGTGGGGAGAAAGGGCAGTAAATACATAGGGGGGTGGGAACTTCCAGGAAGGTTGGTCTGGGTGGGAGAGGGCAGGAAATCCCCAGGGTGCAGGACAGGGAGTGACAAACCTGCTGGGATTTGTTTACTGTGAGGCTCCAGCATTTCTCAAATGTGGCCACCAGGGGCTTTTATTGTGGCCACAGCCTCCTGGGCTGTAACTGAGGGAGTGCGGTGGGGCTCAAGCTTCAGGCTTCTGCTCTGGGATGGTGGGTGGTAGGCTCAGTTAAGAAACATGGAACGTAGGCTGGGTGGAGAGAAGTCTATGTAACTCATCCAGTTATTGATATACATGTGACTCAAATATTACCAATCTGTGTGTGTGTCCCCCCGCACACACAACCCCCCCCCAACCAACCATCTCCCAAACAGACCCTCAGTCTGGAAAGCATTCATCCCTCATATTGTTAAAAAGATTCAAAGGAAACAGAAGAATCCCAGCTTTTAAAACAATCTTCTAGCAAGACAAAAAAACTCACATCTGTAGACTTGAAAAACACTCCCAAGAAATTTTAACAATATGTTGTTATGAAGAAACCAAAGTGATAAAAAAACCTGATTTTTCAACTACTTTAAAAAAATCTTCTCAAATCAACATCTTTAAAGTGAAACTTTTTTCTGCTTTTTAACCAGACAATTCTCCCCAAAAGGAGAGGCACTGGTCCTGGAGACACTACAATGCCAGGTCAATGCATAGGGTGGATAGAGCAAGCTCCTATTCCATCCCCTTGTTTCAAAAATCAATTTAATATACAGTTCTCAAATAAAGGACCTATCAGATACATTTTAGATAATGTTAAACTGATAAGAACAGACACTACGCTTTTGATCTTAGCTCCAAGGAGCCGAGAAGCAATGCTGAGAATTTCGGATGCTAGGCAGCCGCTCTTCCCCCACTGCTTTCTACTTCAGCACGAGGAGCTCCCAGACATGCACCAAACACCATTCACGACACTTGATAACTAGGTAACTCGAAGTGATGATCACTTCCCCGAAATGACTCCACTGGAAGAATTCAAAGCAAGAGCCCTTAACACACAATTCTGTTCAAAGACAGAGAAGTCTTTCAGCCTCCTTCCTCTTGCTGGTTTCCCTATATGCTCCTAATTTGCATAAACGCACCCACTGACCTGTGACTAACAATCTCTCACTGTTAACTCTTACAGCAAAACAGGCCAAAGAAAGCCTATGCAAGCGCTATACCGCAGCCCCAATGCTCTTTTCTGCTCCTTCTCAAACGTACACACAAGTGTTTTGCTCCATACCAGTCCAGTTTCTTGTCTAACCACTGCACACACATGGTATAAACCCTACCCTGAGCTGATTCCCGACTTTTGCGCTCAATTCAGGAAAACGAGTATTGAGAGAGAAGCTGTGCAGGGAAGTCTTCCTCAACTTGCACTCCACTCCCCAAGGGCCTTTCGGGCTCTTCTGTGGACTTCAGGTTCCATTTGATTGCCAAGGTTTATGGTCTTATTAATTAGCCATCTCCTAATGCAAGGATGCTACATGTCCAGACTAAAGATCGATTTTCCAAAAGAGCTGAGAAACAAACTAAAGCTGAGCCTGAGGTGTGTGAAAGTATAATTAATTATATTACAAAAATAGATAGGATTAAATAAATGCCTGTCTGTACCTTTAAGGAAAATCGCTGGAATGCTGGAGTCCAG
>NW_025423241.1:0-27165 GCF_020497125.1 Mauremys mutica
ACTAAACCAGCCTCCTTTTGAAAACCTCCAGTGAATAACCTTCCACCACCTCTCCAGGCATCTGTTCCATTGTCCTACGGTTCTTCCAGTTAGGAAGTTTTTTCTGAGATTTAATCTAAATTTGCTGTGCTGTAGTTTGAACCCCCTGCTTCTTGTCCTGCCCTCTGTGACAAGAGAGAACTGTTCTCCATCCTCTGTATGGCAGCCTGTAGTGAGGAAGACCAGCAGGGACCACAACCCACCCGTTGGGCTACAGAGCCAGGAAAGCCACCTCCACCCCTCCGGAAGCTGAGGGGCGGGACAGGAAGCAGAAGTACAAAAGGAGGGGGCCCTGCAGCTCAGTTGGGCTGGAGCTGCCGAGGGAGACAGACACTTATCACCCGCTGCCGGAGCGGGACACCGAGGACCGGCCAAAGCTCCCAGGGTCACCAGCCAGTCGAGGTGCCAACGAGCTGATGGGCTGCCACAGACCACCGACCTGGGGAAATGGAGGCCAGAGGTACCAAACCCTGGGGATTGTAGGAAGTAGCCCAGGGAAACTAGACCATCGTCTGGCTGAGTGTTGGCCTGACACTAAGTAAGGGTGTTGTGGGCGGATCCTCGCTGATCCAGTGGCGGACAACACTGCCACTGCTAGGGCCCGGGGCTGGGACCCGGTGGAGTCAGGTGGGCCGGGGTCCCCCTACCTCCTGCCACCCACCTTCGGCCAGGAGGCCTGTGTTGGTCGACCGCCCGCCGAGCTAGGACGCTAGACTGGTGCTTGCCCCTGCCTGAGCCCTAGACTGTTTGGTGCTCGCCCTGGGCAAAGCCCCTCATTGTTTGCTGCCCCACTCTGCCTGAGGGCCTGGGCTTGGAGACTTTGCAGCTGTGCCCTGGGACAGACCAGGAGTGACGGCCACACATGCTCACACAGCCTTTCGAGTATTTGAAAACCACTGTCATATCCCCCCCATTAACTCTTTTTTCCCAAACTAAACACACCCAGTTCCATCAGCCTTTGCTCACTGGTTTGCGTTCCACCCCTTTGAGCATCTTTGCCACTTGCCTCTGGATTCTTTCCAGTTTCTCTACATCCTGTCTAGTCACTGGTGACCAAAACTGGACGCAGGACTCCCCTGAGGCCTAACCAGTGCTGAGTAGATCAGTACTATCACCACCTGTGATTTGCATGCTATGCTTCTCTTAATGCATTTGCTTCTTTTTTGCAGCATCATCACGCTGTTGACTTCGTGTTGAGGTTGTGATCCACCACAACTCCCAGATCCTTCTCAGCGGTGCTGCTGCCATGCCAGTTATCCCCCAGTCAGCATTTGTGCATTGGGTTTTTCTTCCCGAACTGTAGCACCTTACACTTGTCTTTGTTCAATTTCATTGGTGTCTATAGCCCAGTTTGCCAATTTATCATGATCCCTTTGAAGTTTTGCTCTAGCTTCCAAAGTGTTGACAACCCCCCCAGCTTTGTGTCGTCTGCAAATTTGATCAGTATGCTCTCTATTCCTACATCCAGGTCATTAATGAAGACGTTAAATAGCAACAGACACAATTTGAGAAATCCCTCCAATCTGACATCATTCCAATAATAGTTATTCTTTGCTTGTGGTTGTGTAACCAATTATATATCCACTTAATGGGAGTTCCATTGAGCCTGCATTTCTCCAGCTTACTCATGGGACTGTGTCAAAAGCCTTTTTGAAGTCCAGGTTTTTTAGCCACCAAACCAGTTACCCTATCAAAGAAGGATATCAAGCTGGTTTGTCATGCTATGTTCTTAGTAAATCCATGCTGGCTGCTATCGGTTACCTCTTCATCCTCCGGGTATTCACAAATTGAATGTTTTATACATTGTTCTAGTAGCTTCCCTGGTGCTGAGGTCAGGCTGACTAGTCTATAGTTCCCCAGCTCCTCCCTTTTCCCCTTTGTAAAGATGGGCACTATGTTAACCCTTCTCCAGTCTTCTGGGACCTCTCCTGTCATCTGAGTTTGCAAATATTGCCAGAGGCTCTGAGATTCCATCAGCTAATTCTGAGATGAACAGCAAGAAAGGAGGTGGGGGGCTGGCTTTGGGGATTAAGAGCTCTGTTATCAACATTTGAGCTGTTGAGCTTGAGTTGATGGCTGCCATCCACAAGGAGTCATCAGAGGGAGGCGGAGATTTCAGTTTGGACAGAAGGAGACAGGTCTGGAGTAGAGCGGTAGATCTGTGATTCATCAGCATACGGACAGTAGCTGAATTTGTGTTTGTGGGTGAGATTTCCCAGAGATAAAGTGCTGATAGGGATTTTAAGGGGTCCCGTGTGCCCCAGACTGTGTCCCGCTTGCCCCAAGCTGAGTTAGCTGCCAGACCCCCACCCATAGGGTCAGAAGCAGACTGCATCCTAACCCCTGCCTTTCAGGCAAAACCAAATTGCTATATAGGACAAAGGTTAACTTCTGCAATTCTTGTTTGTCTATATAACGGGCACCAGGAAGTAAAGCAAAAAGAGGAACCAAGAGGCCCTAAGGTGCCCAGCTGTAATACACAGAGTCTAGCTAGAGCTTTTGCAGAAGTAACCGCAAGCAGGGGTCCAAAGGCAGGCAGACTACCAACGAAAACCACATTTGGGACAATAGCAGGAAAAGCCCTAGATGGTGACAGGCTCGCTAAAAGTAAGAAAGTATGCCTAATAAGGAGTTGGTAACGTGTAATGTGTAATTATGCTTTGTGGTTTTGGCCTTTATAAGCTTGGTGAAAGTCTGTTAAAGGCAAGGCAGCTACCCGCACCTTCTTTGTGTGGGGCCATGTTGACCTTCCCTTTATGCATATCGGAATTTTAATAAAGGTGCCTCAGTGTGTGTGTCTGACCCAAAATCAACTGTGTGGTCAATTTTTCCACGACAGTGCAGAGGAAGTGACCATGGACTGAGCCCTGTAGAACCCCCACAGAAAAGTGGAGTGGGGGTGAGGACGATATTCCTAAGGACACGCTGAAGAAGTGGTTACAGAGGTAGGAGGAGAACCAGGAAGCAGACAAGATGTCAAGACGACGACCATGGTCAGTGGTATTAAAGGAGGCTGACGGGTCAAGAAGAATAAGGATGGAGCACTGGTTCTGAGCTTTGCTTGGGAGAGATCATTAGAGACTATGGCAAAAGCATTCTCAGTCGAGGGCCTCAAATATCTGCCTCCCTGAAGCCTTCCCTTCCCACTGCCACCAGATCCTTCCTGCTCCTTGGAGAAACCATTCCCCATCCCCTTCCCACTATCCTCAGTCTTTTCCACTTCCAAGGATCCCAGATCTCCTACCCAATCCCCGCAGCCCCAACAGCACCACTGCTGGGACCTCCACCCCTTTTCTCCATTCCCAGGCTCCCACTCCCCCAAACCACCACACTCCCTGTTCCCAGGAGACTCTGTCTCTGATTCCTCACCTCCTCTTCCTTCCATGGTACCCATCCCTCCCTGATTCCCTCTAGTCTTCCACATCCCTATCCCTTTCCTTGCACTACACTCAGCCTGCCCTACCTTGTGGCACCCCACAACCACTAGCTCCCCCATCATCTTCTCCACTCCCATTGCTCCCTGCTCTCCTTCCCCCGTACCCCCCAAGAACTCCTGAATAGGAACCTCACACTGCTCTCACAGTCATTGGCTGGTTGGGTCAAGAGGACATGCTGTGGCCACTGCCTCTGAGCTACACTCATTCATCTGAGTCGGAGCCGTACCACTGTTAACTTTCAGACTAGGTGTATTGTGCGTTTTGCTTGCATTCTGAAGGAGTTCCCCCTGCATTCTGAAGGAGTTTCTTTGCCCTGGTCTACACACAGCCCCTGGTTCGAACTAGGGTACGCGAATTCAGCTACGTGAATAACGTAGCTGAATTCGAACTACCCTAGTTCAAATGACTTACCGTCCAGACGCCGCGGAAGCGAACTCCGCGGCTCCAAGGTCGACTCCGGCAACTCCTCCTGCCGCGGTGGAGTACCGGAGTCGACCGCGGCGCTTCCGGAGTTCGAACTATCGCGTCTAGATCAGACGCGATAGTTCGAACTCCGAGAAGTCGAACTCGCCGCGTCGACCCGGCGGGTAAGTATAGACGTGGCCTTAGATGTTTCCCCCTGATTCCAAAATTTCAGGGCTGAGAGCAATATTTTAAAGTGTTTTAAAATCCACTCTGGCCTCTTCTGAGCTGCTGAGTTTTGTCAGCATAGCTCTGTTTGTTAGGGATGCAAAAGAAAGAACGGTTACTCACCTGTAGTAACTGTTGTTCTTCGAGATGTGTTGCTCCAATCCATTCCAGTTAGGTGTGCGCGCCGCGCGTGCACGGCTTCTCCGGAACTTTTTCCCTAGCAACCCCGGCGGGCCGGCTGGCGCCCCCTGGAGTGGCGCCGCCATGGCGCTAAATATATACCCCAGCCGGCCCGTCCGCTCCTCAGTTCCTTCTTGCCGGCTACTCCGACAGTGGGGAAGGAGGGCGGGTCTGGAATGGATTGGAGCAACACATCTCGAAGAACAACAGTTACTACAGGTGAGTAACCGTTCTTTCTTCTTCGAGTGATTGCTCCAATGCATTCCAGTTAGGTGATTCCCAAGCCTTACCTAGGCGGTGGGGTCGGAGTGAGACGTGGCGGAATGCAATACCGCAGAGCCGAAGGCTGCATCGTCTCTAGACTGCTGCACCAACGCGTAGTGGGAGGCGAAGGTGTGGACCGAAGACCAGGTGGCCGCTCTGCAGATGTCCTGGATGGGGACATGGTTCAGGAAGGCGGCTGACGAGGCGTGTGCCCTTGTAGAGTGAGCGGTGAGTCGGCATGGTGTCACGTGAGCAAACTCGTAGCATGACCTGATGCATTGAGTCACCCAGGAGGAAATGCGCTGGGTAGAGACCGGTTCGCCCTTCATGCGATCAGCGACTGCGATGAAGAGTTGGGTGGAACGCCGAAAGGACCTTGTCCGGTCGATGTAAAACGCCAGCGCCCGACGGACGTCGAGAGTGTGGAGCTGTTGCTCCCGGGACGAAGCATGGGGCTTCGGAAAGAAAACCGGGAGAAAGACGTCCTGATTAAGGTGGAAGGCCGAGACCACCTTTGGTAGGAAGGCCGGGTGAGGACGAAGCTGCACCTTATCAGCGTGAAAGACGGTGTAGGGGGGGCCCACCGTCAACGCTCGGAGCTCCGAGACTCTCCTTGCAGACGTTATGGCAACCAGGAATGCCGTTTTATAGGAGAGGTAGAGGAGAGAACACGTGGCCATAGGCTCGAATGGCGGACACATGAGCCTGGCCAGGACGAGGTTCAAGTCCCAGGTCGGGGCAGGGCGACGTACTGGCGGGTACAAGCGGTCGAGGCCCTTCAGGAAGCGGGAGACCATCGGATTGGAAAAGATGGTTCGACCCTCCACCGACGGACGAAAGGCGGACAGCGATGCGAGGTGGACCCGCAAGGAGGAAACCGCCAGACCCTGTTCCTTAAGGTACCATAGGTAATCTAGGATGGTAGGGACAGGTACCACGAATGGGTTGAGCCCTTGCTGGTCACACCAGAGCGCGAACCTCTTCCATTTTGCCATGTAGGTGGTACGAGTGGAAGGCTTTCTGCTCTCAAGCAGGACTTGCTGCACCGCCGCCGAACAGCCCCTCTCTGCGTGGGTCAACCATGCAGGTACCAGGCTGTAAGATGGAGGGACTGCAGGTTCGGATGGAGGAGTTTGCCGAAGTCCTGCGTGATGAGGTCCGGCCACAACGGGAGGGTGATGGGCTCCCGAACGGAGAGCTCGAGCAGCAGGGTGTACCAATACTGCCTCGGCCAGGCTGGAGCCACGAGTATCATGGTGGCTCGATCCCTCCGAAGCTTCTGGAGCACTCTGTGCACGAGTGGAAACGGAGGGAAGGCATAGAGGAGGTGAGTCTGCCACGGATACAGGAAAGCGTCCGACAGAGAGCCCGGCGAGTGCCCCCGGAACGAGCAGAACTGGAGACACTTCCTGTTCGCCTTGGAGGCGAAGAGGTCGACCCGGGGAAACCCCCACCTCTGGAAGATCGTGTGAGCAACGTCGGGACGGAGGGACCACTCGTGGGAGAGAAACGACCTGCTGAGATGGTCGGCCAGCGTGTTCTGCACTCCCGGAAGAAAGGACGCTTCCAGGTGAATGGAGTGGGCCACACAGAATTCCCACAGGAGGATCGCTTCCCTGCAGAGGGGGGACGAGCGGGCTCCGCCCTGCTTGTTCACGTAGAACATTGCTGTTGTGTTGTCCGTGAATACTGTCACACAGCGGCCTTGCAGGTTGGTCCGAAAGGTGTGACACGCAAAACGGATTGCTCGGAGCTCGCGGACATTGATGTGGAGTGTGAGCTCGCTTGCTGACCAGAGGCCTTGAGTGTGGAGGTCTCCCAGGTGAGCCCCCCATCCGAGCGCAGAGGCGTCCGTGGTCAACGTTGCCGATGGCCGGGGAGGGTGGAACGGAACTCCGGCGCACACGACCTCCGGGTCGAGCCACCAGCGGAGGGAGTCGAGGGCCGTCCTGTTGACTGTGACCACCATGTCGATGGCATCGCGATGCGGGCGGTACACCGTCGCGAGCCAGGACTGAAACGGACGAAGGTGAAGTCGTGCGTACGCGGTGACGTACGTACACGATGCCATGTGGCCCAGGAGGCGGAGGCATGACCGCACCGTCGTGGTCGGGAAACTGACGAGGTCTCGGATGATGGAGACCATCGTCTGGTGTCGAGCGCGAGGGAGACAGGCTCTGGCCATCGTGGAGTCGAGGACCGCCCCAATGAATTCGACTCGCTGCGTCGGAATCAAAGTTGACTTCTCGGTGTTGACAAGAAGACCGAGGCGCCGAAAGAGGGCCAGGACCTCTATTATCTGACTCTCCACGAGCTGTCTGGACAGACCGCGAATCAGCCAGTCGTCCAGGTACGGGTATACGTGTATCTGGTTCCGTCGCAGTGCTGCGGCGACGACCGCCATGCATTTGGTGAATACTCTGGGGGCGGTCGAAAGGCCGAATGGCAACACGGCGAATTGGTAGTGGGCGTCGTTGGCCACAAACCGAAGGTAGCGCCGATGAGGGGGGTAAATAGCGACATGGAAGTAGGCATCCTTCATGTCGAGGGCCGCAAACCAGTCTCCCGGATCCAGGGAGGGAATGATGGTCCCCAAGGTGACCATGCGGAACTTGGGCTTGAGTAGGTATCTGTTCAGCCCGCGAAGGTCCAGGATAGGACGTAGCCCGCCTTTTGCCTTGGGGATGAGGAAATATCTGGAGTAAAATCCCCTGCCCCGCCTGGAGGGAGGCACCTCCTCTATGGCACCCACGCTCAACAGAGTCTGGACCTCTTGTAGGAGGACTTGCTCGTGAGAGGGGTCCCTGAAGAGGGACAGGGAAGGTGGGTGGGAAGGAGGTGGAGAAACAAACTGAAGACGGTATCCCGAGTGGACCGTGCTGAGCACCCAGCCGTCCGACGTTACTCGGGACCACTCCAAGAAAAAACGGGAGAGGCGGTTGTGAAATAAACGATGAGGATCCGTAGGGGAGAGTGATGTGCAGCCCTCGTGCGTCCCATCAAAAGGGTTGCTTCGCTGCCTGTGGGGCTTTGGAAGCGGCCTGGCCCCGGTTCCGGCGGTTGCCCGACGGGCGACGGCGATTTTGGGCCGGTCGCCGAGCCGGGTAGGGTCGGTACCGCGACTGATAGCGGGAGGGCTGCGGGCGGAAAGGTCTACGTTGCGTAACCGGCGTATGCATCCCGAGTGTCCGGATCGCCACCCGGCCGTCCTTGAGCGACTGGATCCGCGAATCCGTCTTCTCCGAAAACAATCCCTTGGTGTCAAAGGGCAAATCCTGGAGAGTAAACTGGACTTCTGGAGGCAGGGTGGAAGATTGGAGCCAGGGGATGCGCCGCATCGTGACCCCTGTTGCTAAGGTCCGTGCCCCTGAGTCCGCCGCGTCGAGGCCGGCTGTAATGGAGGAGCGAGAGGACCGCCTCCCTTCCTCCAACATTGTGGTGAAGTCCTGGCGGGATGTTGACGGCAGGAGGTCAGTGAACTTGGCCAGAGATGTGAGTATGTCGAACACGTATCTGGCCAGGAGGACCTGTTGGTTACCGATCCTCATCTGCAGGCCCCCTGCAGAATAGACCTTTCGGCCGAGAAGGTCCATCCGCCTTGCCTCTTTCGCCTTTGGGGCAGCGGCCGGCTGACCGTTACGCTCCCTATCGTTAACGGACTGTACCACCAGGGAGTCCGGAGTTGGATGCACGTACAGGTACTCATAGCCCGATGGAGGGACTGAGTACTTCCTTTCCACTCCCCTGGCTGTGGGAGGCACGGAAGCGGGCGTTTGCCAAATGGTGGTGGCGTTTCGTTGGACCGTGCGCACAAAAGGTAACGCAACCCGGAGTGGCACGTCTGACCCCACCACGTTTGTGATGGGGTCCTCGTCCTCTTTTACCTCCTCTATAGGGAGGTGCATAGCCGTCGCCACACGGCGGAGTAAGTCTTGATGCACCTTCGCATCAACGGGGGGCGGCTCCCTTGATGCCGCGCCGGCCACTGCCTCATCGGGAGAGGATGAGGAGGATAACTCCTGAACGACCTCAGCCGAAGAGGGGTCCACCGCGTGGTGGGCTGGGGGTTCGGAGGGGCACTCTGGCACCACCGGAACGGCTGGCGGTGGGGATGGCGGTGGTCGGGATATCGATGCCTCTGGGACTCTGCGGTGGGTCGCTGGAGGCCTCGGCGGAGCCGGCATAGCGTCCGACTCATATTGTGCCCATGGGACCCAAAAACCCCACTGCTGGGCCCCGCGAGGCTGGGCTGGCGGCGTTGGAGGCGGGAGCCCATAGGCTTCTGCGCCGGAGGCGACCGACTCAGGGCGGGAAGGCCAGGGAGGTGCCAAAGAGGGTCCAGGGCACACCGCCGGGGGATGCTCTTCCCCTCGGCTCTGGGAAGGCGACCTCGCTCGACGGTCTTCACGGTGCCGGGAGCTCGACCGGTGCCGGGAGCTCGACCGGTGCCGGGAGCTCGACCGGTGCCGGGAGCTGCGCCGGTGCCGGGGGCTGCGCCGGTGCCGGGAGCTCGACCGGGAGTAAGATCTCCGATGCCGAGACCGACCATGATCACCGCGGTGCCGGGAGCTCGACCGGTGTCGGGAGCTCGACCGAGAGTGCGAACTGCGACGCCTGGAGCGTCCGCGGGAGTCTCGGTGCCGGGAACGGTGCCGGGACTGAGACCGGCGGTGCCTAGCTGGCGGCGACCTCGATCTGGTGCGACGTCGGGAGTGCGACCGGTACCGCGAAACGGAGCGGTACCGGGACTTCGACCGACGAGGAGACTGCGATCGGTGCCGCGATGGGGTGCGGTGCCGGGAGCGCGATCGGCGGGACGGCAAGCTGTCGACGGTGCGGGAGCGAGACCGTGACCGTGACCGACGTCCACGCCTCGATTCCATGGAGGGTGGCCGGACCATTGCCGCCGGTTTTCCCCTGGAGACGACAGCCCGCGCCGGCGGTGCCGGGGGCCGGAGGCCTGGAGCCTCTATGAGCTGTATCAGCTCTCGCGCAGAGGCGAACGTCTCCGGCGTCGACGGCCGCCGAAGCTCGACCACGGACGGCACCGGGGAGCGAGGCGGCGCCGGACTCGACGGCCCTTGCGGCGCCGGAGTCACAGGTGCAATGCACTGTTTGTGCAGAGGCACCACAGGGGCTGCAGGCTGCGGAGTCGCCTTGGCGGAGTCCTGCACGCGCGCCTGAGCCAAAGCCTTTGCCAGTCTTTGCTTCCTGGCGGGCGAGAGGGAGCGGTGCCGAGTCTTCGCAGCCGCTTTCTTCGCCGGCGGTGCCGCAGTCGGTGCCGGCGGTGTGTCCTGCACGGGAGGAGGCCGCGGAGGCGGCGCGGGCGGTGCCGGTGGTTGGAGGGACTCCTCCATGAGGATCTGCTTTAAGCGGCTATCTCGATCCTTGCGGGTCCGCGGCTTGAATTTTAAACAGATCTGGCACTTGTCAGTTCGGTGCCCTTCGCCTAAGCAGCGGAGACACGCGTCGTGCGGGTCTCCTACGGGCATCGGTTTCTGGCACCCCGTGCAGGGCTTAAAGCCCGGTGCTTTGGGCATGAGCCCGCACCGGCTAAGGCAAAAAAAGGGGGAACCCCCCCTTTTTTAGCCTAACTAACTAACACTAACTATGCTAACTGAACAACTATAACTAACTATGCTAACTATGTACAACAATGAACTAGAGAAAGCTAGGGACGTGAAGAGCTATCAAGCACTCCACAGTTCCAACTGCCGTCACGGGCGGTAAGAAGGAACTGAGGAGCGGACGGGCCGGCTGGGGTATATATTTAGCGCCATGGCGGCGCCACTCCAGGGGGCGCCAGCCGGCCCGCCGGGGTTGCTAGGGAAAAAGTTCCGGAGAAGCCGTGCACGCGCGGCGCGCACACCTAACTGGAATGCATTGGAGCAATCACTCGAAGAAGAACACATCCTTAATTGATATAATTATGCTGGGAAATTCTCTCATGCAGACACAGAGTGCTGAAAAAGTCTATTAAAAAATAAGGAAATTAAATGCCCATAACCTACATCAATACCGAGTACAGGTTTCCCAGTTCTGCTTCATGCCTTTGCACTAGGTGGGTGGTGGCTAAACTTAAACCTCTGAAAACCAGAAGAGGAAGAGTTAATATACACACCACCCCTTAAATGCAACCGTAACTCTGCCCCTGGCCCTGCAGGAATGGCTCAGTAAGACTGGTGCAAAGGTTAAGAAACTAACAAAGGAAGTGGAGGTTTCTCCATTTCTTGAAGTCTTCAAGTTGCAGTGGATGCCTTTCTAGGGGCGTATTGAGTCCAACACAAGGTATTCAGCTCAGTACAGCAGTAACTGGGTGAAATTCTATGACCTGGTTATACGGGAGGTCAGATTAGATGACCTAATAGCCCTTTCTGGCCATAAAATCTATGATTCCAATATAGCTATGAAGGACTAGGAACGTGCCATTGTTTGTGTTGTGTTCAGAGATGGGAATACCAGCATTTCTCCACATGCCTCCAGCTGTGTGCTCTGGGTTAGCTGTAGCTGTAACTGGATGGTGGAGGGAGGAGTTGGAGCAGCTTGGCAGAGCTGTGACTGTGATATGAAGCAAGGTGCATGTGAACCCTGAGGGACCTAGTCTGCCCCATTTCAATGCTCTCAATGGGCTATTGCTGAGACAGGGCAGAGCAGAGGTGGCATTGTGGGGGTGGCGTGAACCTTAACTCTTCATCTCCCCTTCTTAGAATGGAGGGGACGGGAATCCTTACCCAGCGAGGTCACATTCTCATAGTTCTCCTGCATGACGTCTCTGCAGAGGGCTCTCTGACGGGGGTCCAGCAGAGCCCACTCTTCCCTGGTGAAATACACAGCCACCTCCTCGAAGGTCACTGGCCCCTGAAAGAGCAAGAGTCCCCCACTCACAACCTGCTGCCCCACTCACAGCCCCACTATTCATGGGGGACAGGAGCCAATCAAATGGATGCTCTGAGAGAGAGACAGTCAGCAGGGTCCCACCCCTACCCTGCTCAGAGCAGCCAGGAGGCAAAACAGGAGGGGAGACAGAGATCCCCTCATCCCCCCCAGCAGACAGAGGGGGAAGGGTCTTCTCCTCCATCACACACCTACAAGCCAGAGGCTGATACGGGGGATGGGGCCCCCAGCAGGCTCCAGGGTTGGCTCCCCAGTAGGAATCCCAACAGGCTTCCCATTGCCAGCAGCTGGAAGGAAGGGGAGGGGTTATCTACTCTAGGCCCCACCTCCCACCCCCTCCTTTGAATCTCCTCGCAGCCTCTGGCCAGTAGGTTCATGTTCTTGCACTGGGAATCTGATACGTTTTCCCCAGCGCTGTCCAGGGTTCCCCCACCCCCAACACAACCCCATTCCACAAATAGGGTCATTTCCTCCCCCAAACCCAATGGATCTGTTCCCGGAATCCAGGACTTGGGTTAAACAATTCCCAGCAAGTTTGTCAGATGCCGTGTCCCCCTCCCTTTCTCCACCCTGGTTATTTCCTGCCCCCATCCCACCTCCACTCTGAACTCCCCCAAAGATCCCAAGCCCTCAGTATTTCCTGCCCCTCTCCCTCCAGCTGGAACCCATTAGCAACCCCGCAATAATCCCTACCTGGACTGGCTCCACTACAGCCAGTTCCCTTCCCTGTCCCGTGGGAGGGTGGGAAAATCTGGAGCCACAGGTGGGCATTACTCTGCCGCCTGTCAGGGTGAGAAGGGTGACAGGGAAGATTTCAGAAGGACCTTTAGTTCCTGTCACATCATGATCTTCCCCGGCCCTTTCCCTGCACAAGATGTTTCTGACTCGCATGCTGGGAAAATATTCCATCACTTTATCACAGCCCAGACCCGGCCCTTCCCACCAGTGCTAAACCCACTGTGCTAGTTTTAAAACCCTGAGGGCAACTCTCCCAACGGTGGGGACCAGGAGGAGGCAGGGACAGGACAAAGTCTGCCCAGTGTAGGTGCAGTAAATTAAATGAAGTTTGCTGGTGATAGCTGGAAGGCTTGGTCAATAGAGACAAATAGTGGACCGTGAAGTGGGGCTCACTTCCATTTTATGTATTATGTTCCTCACCCTCATGCTTCAGGGTTTCAGCCAAAACTGCTAGGGGTCAGGAAGGGATTTTCCCCCTTCTATGTATTTTTAGAGGGTTTTTTTTAATCTCTTTCCTCTGAAGCTTCAGGAACGGCCAGAAAAGAAGACAGGATATTGGGCAGGGTGGATCGATCTCTCTCTCTCTCTCTTTGTGCTCCGATGCTCAGAGTCTAACTGATCATTATAGGTGGGATGTGGAATAATTTTCCACCTGGGTCAGGTTGTAGGTGACCTGGGGGTTTTTCATCTTCCTCTGCAGCGTGGGGTGTGCGGCACTCACTAGGATCACCCAGAAATATCTCACTTAACCATTTCCCTGCCACTGCAGGGGTCTGGGGCACCTCGGTCCCTCCTATTCTCTGCCTGGGGCATAGAACAGTCTAGTCTCCTGTGGGCTGCAAGACTTTGGTCTCACTCCAGCTGTTGGGTTTAGTGGGCGGGTGCTGGCAGCCAGTGCTAGACAGGAGGTCAGACCAGATGATCCAGTGGTCCCTTCTGGCCTTAGACTTTATGACTGACTGGATGTGGGCAGATTTGGGAGCTTGTGACCTTCCCACCCCCCACTTATTTCTCCTTCATTTTCTGTCTTCTCTTCCCCCCCTCCTCCCTCTGCCTGGGAGACTTAGTGACCAATGATCCCTGGGTTCCTTTGCTCTCCTGCGATCGCTGACAGCACTCAATGCCGGTTTGAATCAAAACTTTCTGCCTTGTCCCCATTTCTACTAACCACCACAGGGGTTTCAGTCTCGCTGGCTGGGATACAGGCAATGAACGGGTTACTGTGCACAGCTGCAAACTGCCTCATTTCACAGCTGAAATAAGTAAGCAAGTACCTCTTATTGGAAGCCAAATATTTTCTGACCCTCGAACATTTACTAAAAAAGTAAGACTACAACATGTATCCAGTGCTGAGTCTATATACAACTTGTATATTTCTAGAGGCTGACAGAGAACACTGACCACAATGAACAGGGGAGTGCAGGAGTTGGGGAGTGAGATTTTCTTTGCTTTAGATCATAATGAAAGACTCAACATCTCACCACCTCCTGACTGCCTTTTCTGAGCCCCCAGGGGTCACAAACCACCAGCTGAGAAACACCTGCCTAGATCATTGTTTTGTATCGGCATTGACTACGCATGGGAAGAGAGTGTTACATGGTGTGAATGAGCCCAGTGCAATGACATACATGGACCAACCCTGGGAACTGTTAATTCCAGTAACACCCACGTTTTGAACTCTCTGCCTTACTTCACTGTAAAAAGAAGACAAAAGTTCATAAGATCTTTCAATACCCTATAGCAACAAGTTGATGAAAAGTAGGTTAAATTTTTTTCAGCCATGAAGGCCATGGACAGGTGCAAGACGACCAACGACAGAAAATTAAATTAGTCCAAACAAAAGGGGGCTAATGATGTCGTTCAGGGCCAGTACTAAACTCTATGCTTGGTAAACAAGAAAACGTGGCAACAAAGTTACCTAGGCCAAATTTGGCCTTAGGGACATGGATTTAATTAGTAAACAAAATAATAAAAAATTAACTATGCCACCTACTTTTATTCCTTTTGGGACTTTTAAAAAGAGATGGGGGGGGGGGGGGAGAGAGAAAATCATCTCCCACCTCATCCCTGACATGGCAACACTGCTACTAAACTGATATATTTCCTTTCTGAGAGGCTTTGTTTTCACTATATTTTAATTTGTGTTCCTTCCTCTTCTCATGATGCACGTTTATTAATTTGCACTTCATTTTGACCATAGTTCTATCCTGTTTCTCAGAAAGCTCTAAGGGCTTGTCAGTTAAAATATGTTCCAAAGAGACCCATTGCTCCCGTGATTAGTGACTTTCTTAAAGTCTCTCAGTGCTTGTAAGTTAAACTAGTTTTCTAAAAAGACCCCTCTTTTTAAGAGCAGGATTAGTAATGAAACTTACCCTCTTTCCCACAATCCACTGCCTCTGTGCCTTTACTGTCTGGTGCAACACCTTCAAATAATTCTGCTGAGGATGTTTCCCAGAAATTAATCATCATCGGGATGGCTAGGAATGTATGGGGAGAAAAAAAAATTAAGATTCTATCTTAAATGAATAAAATCATTCCAAGAAATATAAATTAATTTAAGGCATAATGTAAGCATAAAAAAAAAGTTTAGAGCAAAAAGTTAATTAAAAGAACCAAACAAACATTGCATTCTTAAAGTAGTGCAGGTTATGCAAAAAAGATATATATATATAGAATTGCTGTTTTAACCAAATTAGATGCTAATAGCTGTTTTATTTATTTAAAGTGTAAAAATCAGCTACAGCCTGTGTCACAAGAGGTAAATAGTGCACTAAAAGAACTATAAGTTAAAAATGTGACTACATTACCAATTTAGAGTCACAACAAAAAAAGTCTATTTTTTTTTTAAAACTCTAACTATACTAACAAACTTTCAAATAAATAGTTTTTAAAAAAAGCTCAGCCTTTGTATTTTTTTTTTAAAAAGTATCAAGCAGCCACTCAAACCCAGGAAAAGTTGTCAAAGACCTTAGTGGTTTTAAAAAAAAAAGCTTTAAAATCAGACTATGCAAACTTAATTAAAAACACTATTAATATTACTGAAATTAAAACTGCAAAATAAAATTCTTAAAATTAATGTAGTCAGTTAAAAATGCAATAATTAAAGAAAGCAAAGGCAAAAAAAATGAGTACTAAAAAAACTGCAAAACACTTTAAATGCTTACGTGACATTGTTGAGCTAAAATATTTAAGAAACAATCAGTAGAAAATATAGTGGTGCAAGAACAAAGTAACATCGCTTCCCATTGTTACACAGCTTCCAGCTGCTGCAGGCTGCGATCCCCTGTCGTTAACATGGTTATTGGTCTGAAATCTCCCCACGGCCAGTCAGAGACAGACACGTACCTGTGTCACTCCCCAGCTCCCGTTGCAGTGTCTCTAGGGGAAGGAGAAGATGGGAGAGGTGAGGATTCAGTCCCTCGCATACATGGAGAAATCCCCATTGCTTATTAATGGAACTGCTGTTAACGACGAGATGGTGACAGAGATCAGAGGCCGATAACGCAGCCGCTGCAGACAGAGCCAGCCCCACAGGGCTGCGCCATGGGGAAGGGCGACTCGCTGAGCTGGGCTGTGAGATGGAGCCGAGGATCAGTGACATCACTAGAGTCCCCGACTCCTCCCCAGGGCGAGGGTCGCTCTAACCAGAGGAGACGCCACCCCCAGACTCCAATTCACCTTTGAATCCCAGCAGCACCTCCTGCAGTATGGCACTTTGCAGAGAGAAATCGCTGAGTCTCTTCTCCAGCTCCGCAAACGACGGCTCTGGCTTCCCAAACGTCCCGTCCTCCCTGCTGGGGAAAGGAGGGGTGAGAAATAGGCCTGAGCCCCAGACCCTGAGCCCAGCAACCCCCAAACTCCAGGAAACCTGGATCTGAGCTTTGTAGCCTGAGATAGTCAATGTCAGGGTGAGTCACCTCAGCCCTGTGCTCCCCAGAGAGACGGGAAGTGGGGAGACACTAGAGCAAGGAACGGAGACATTGTTCAGGGGCTTTCTCAGGGACGCTCTGGTTCTGTGGTGGCAGAGCCACCCCCTACGCTGGGTTACTGCAGTAACAAGGGGCACCACCACGGGGATTATGTGGAAAGGGAGGAGACACAGACCAGAGAGTGGGCAGGTCCTACATGCTGACAGTGGCCACAGACAGAGCCCAGGGCTCCAGCAGGGAATGAGCCTGGCCCCTTAAACACCAAAACCCCCGAACCCTTCAGCTGAAGCAGTAACCCTGGGGCATCCAGCTCATTCGCAGAGAGGGCCACATTGCCCTGTCCTTTACGGCCAGTGGCCAGGGCATCAGGTTAGGACTCTGTGCCCTGCTCCATTCACAGCAGAACACCCACTGCTCTCCATGGGACACCCACGTACAAGGAACAAGGGGAGAATCTGCCCTTTGTATGGGAAATAAAATTTTAGTTCTTAGTATTTTGCCAAGTCTTTGTCTGTCACACTCAGTGTCACTCAGGAGGAAAACAGCCCCCTCCTGGACACCCTGTAGGGCCCTGCTGGTTCTTCCCTGTGTTTCCCTGCCTTTCCCACCCTCCTTTCTCCATTTCTCTCTTGCTTCCTTGTCCTTCTGTCTCTCCTCTGTTCTTCCCTCCCTACAGCAACCCCCTATTCCCACCCTGCAAAGGTTTCACTCCCGCCCTCTCCCGTTCGACCAGCTCAGGTGATCACCAGGGAACGTTCAATGTTGACATCAAAGTATTGCTATTTCAGTTGACACCCCGATGACATTACCAGGGGACAGGAGAGTTCACGCTCTCAGAGCTCCGGCTTCAGGCAGCCCCAGCAAGGCAACACCGTCTCCGTTTACAGTGGGGAGGTGCTGAGGGCCAGCAACTCACTTTAACAAATGCGAAAGCTGAGGTTCTGCACCCTCGGAATACGTGACGCGGCCACGTCAGTCCAGGAGACAGGCCTGGTCTGTCCCATCGGCCCTGGGTCTAGCAGCCCTGCTATGACCTCATGAGCGATCAGACAGTAACCGGCTCTTCTCCTACCTGAGTCAGCCCCTAGGGGAGCCAGAATCACACGCTCCCAGGGCAGGGGGCAGCTTCCTATTCAGCGCAGTTATCAAACCTAACGGTCCATGAGGGGGAGGGAAATGGAGCCCAGGACTTACCTGCCCCCAGTGCTCCCAGCACCCTAAAGAGGGGGAGAAAGAGGAGGCCGTCAGGGGGAGTGTCCCTGGGTGGGGAGGCCTCCTGCTCTGCAGGGATCACCACTGAGGCCTCGGGCAGTAGGGGAATTTCGGGTTTACATTCCCAGAGCAGCTGCCCCCCCCACCCTCCCCAGGGACTTTCCCCTACGCAGCCCCAGCAATCCCTGCGGGCAGGTCCCACTGCGGGAATCTTCTCCCCGGGCACTTTACAGGCAGAAGATATTTCTCTGCATTGAGAATCAAATTCCCCCCAGTGCCGAGAGACCCAGAAGGCCCCTGGCCCCACTAAACCCATTAACCTGCCGTGTGAGGGGCCTTGGGCCTGGCTCGGGACCTCAGCATGGTGGGGGAGGGGATTTCACCCTCCAAGTGCAAATGCAGAGAGACATTTCCAGGAGAGAAGGTCTTGGGGCTGCAGCATCCAGGACTCCCAGGCCCCATCCCTGGCGCCGCTGCCAGACCCGCTGTGTGACCTTGGGCAGGGCTCTGCCCCTCCCTCTGCCTCACTTTCCCCATTTGTCCCAGAGGGATAATGCCCCGACCCCACTCTGCAAAGTGCTTTGGGGTCCAGGGCTCAGAAGCGCCTAGAGAAACGCTGCGTATGATCATTGCAATGACAGCCTGACCTGCAGGGGTTGGCTCAGCGGCTGCTGCCCCTTCTCTCCTCCCCTCTCGCTGAGCAGGGAAATCTGCCAGGACAGGCTGCAGACGCCCTCATCCCTTCTCTGGACAATGGCTCTCTCTAGCTCCTCCAGCCGGGACAGCAGCCGCTGCTCCTGCTCCTCCAGAAACCCTCGCAGCTCCTGCCACTCCCAGACGATCTTCTGCCTCTCGGCTGCCGTCTGTTTCTGCAACAGGGAGAGGCGGCTCAGTAACAGGGGAACATAGAACATAAGAACGGCCAGACTGGGTCAGACCAAAGGCCCATCTAGCCCGGTATCCTGTCTTCTGACAGTGGCCAATGCCAGGTGCCCCAGAGGGAATGTACAGAACAGGGAATCATCAAGTGACCCATCCCCTGTCGCCCATTCCCAGCTTCTGGCAAACAGAGGCTAGAGACACCATCCCTGCCCATCCTGGCTAATAGCCCCTAAGGGACCTGTCCTCCATGCACTTCTCTAGTTCTTTTTAGAGCCCTGTTAGTGTCTTGGCCTTCACAACATCCCCTGGCAAGGGGTTCCACAGGTTGACTGTGTGTTGTGTGAAGAAATACTTCCTTTTGTTTGTTTTAAACCTGCTGCCTGTTCATTTCACTGGATGACCCCTAGTTCTTGTGTTATGAGGAGGAAATAACACTTCCTTATTTACTTTCGCCACACAAGTCATCATTTTATAAACCTCTACCATATCCCCCCTTAGTCGTCTCTTCTCCAAGATGAACAGTCTCAGGCTTTGTCTACACTGGCACTTCTCTCCTGCCAACAAAGAGCAGCTACACTGCGCGCCTGGCAGCGGAACGGCTGTAGCAGCACAGTCGTGTCGCTAAAAGCTGAAGAGTGTAGCCATAGCTTCAGTCTTATTAATCTCGCCTCATACGGAAGCTGTTCCATATCCTTTCTCATTTTTGCTGACCTTCTCTGAACCTTTTCCAATTCTAATATATCTTTTTTGAGATTGGGCGACCAGATCTGCACACAGTATTCAAGCTGTGGACATACGATGGATTTATATAGAGGCAATAGCATAATTTCTGTTTTACTGTCTATCCCTTTCCTAATGATTCCCCACATTCTGTTTGCTTTTTTGACTGCTGCTGCAGATTCAGTGGATGTTTCCACAGAACTATCCACAGTGACTCCAAAATCTCTTTCTTGAGCGGTAACAGCTAATTTAGACCCCATCACTTTATGTGCATTTGATATTATCTTTTCCAATGTGCATTACTTTGCATTTATCAACATCGAAATTCATCTGCTCCATAACAGGGGAAAATCATAAATGCACCTGGGGCGGGTGGCAGAGTTATTTACCAGAACACAAGATCTCTTGCGGTGGGGGATGGGAAGTTCATTTATCCCGGGAAGAGAGGAGGGATCAGGGCCAGGGTGAGCTGTACATCACCTACAGGAGGGACACTTCTCCCCAAAACCTCATCAACTTGCACTGAGCCAAATCCTCCATCTCTGCAGCCCACATTTCATCTCCTTCCTCCCCATCCCCCCCAGGAGCTAGAAAAGATCTCTGGTCACTGTGACGTCCAGACAGCCCATGGGCAGGGGCTCTGGGCTAACACAGACTGACCCTCTCCTGCCCAGCAGCCTCCTGCGGCCTAAGGGCATCACGTTACCCCCGTGTCTGACCCTGCAGGCTCCCTGGGCTCCAGCGGGGATGTGTCCCTGGCTGAGGCTGGCAGGGTGGGCCCTGCGCTCACCAGGTCATTCTTATGCCAGGCAAACCTAAGTGGCGGGGGGCTCTGGGCACCTACCAGCAGCTCCTCGCTCTGCTGCTCCTCCTCGGCTTTGGCTGCTTCTCTCTCTTTTCCCAGAGGGGCCAGATGCTTTTGTGGTGCCTCCTGGAAGAAGCAGGGGAGGGAGGGTTAGAAACTGCTGCAAACCTCCCAGCTGCCAGATTTCAGGGCCCGTCCTGCCCTGCAGACGCCTGTGCAGGGTCCCTGGGACTCAGACTGAGAGGAGCTGGTGAAACAGGGAGCAGCTTTTCCAGAGGAAACGCAGGGCCCCAGGCTGCAGTGACAGGGGTGCAGCCCAACCCCCAGCTCCCCGGGGCCTCACCCACATCCCAAGCAGCCAACTTCAGACAGTCCCGCACTTTCCCCAGTGCCAGCCCCCAAAGCTCCCGCAGGGCCAGATCTGAACATGGGATTTCTAGCTTGTGTATGGAAACTTGGTGGACTGCTTCCATCATCAGTCAGGGTGAGAAACTGCTAATTCAAATTCTATCCAGATAGTATGTTAGGCCTAGTTTGAGTTTTTGGTTATTTGCTAAGTAATCTGCTTTGATCTGTTTGCTATCGCTTATCGCTGAGAAATTGGCTGTTGTCGTCTATCTGTCCTTGAGTGGCTTAGGTAAAGCACTCAGGTAGCTTAGTTGGCTGCATGGCGCCACCTGCTGTCGTGTTGGGTGATAACAGGGCCTGGAGAGGCTGGCTGTATCTCCAGCAAAGCAATGAGAGAAGGGCCAGCCCAGCTTGAGGGTTAGAGGGCACAGCGGTTCCCAGAAGCCCCCCAGACTGCACCCCGGGGTGACAACCCATCACACCCTAGAGTACACAAGTCTCAGCAGGTTTGTCACATCCTGTCCCCTCCCATTCCGCACCCTAGATAGTTCCTGCTTCCCACTACCTCTAGCAGATCCCACCTTCCTATACATTTACTGCTCCTCTCCCTCCAAGCAGAACCCATCCCTGAGAATCCCTTACCTGAGCCAGCTCCACTGCAGCCATTTCCTTCCTGCTGGGAGGAGGGGATGATTTGGAGCGAAACGTGGACGTTATTCTGTAGCCTGCCAGGGCGAGAAGGGCAACGTGAGAGAATTCAGACAGGGTTTCTGTCCTTTCCACATGTCGATTCCCCCCAGCATTTTCCCCTGCTAATGGACATTCTAGGTTCTGCCACACTGTGAAGCACAGAGTGACCTTATTCCAGTACAGGCCTAGCCCCCTCCCACCAGGCTATAACCCTTTGACACATGGTGAAACCCTCCCAGTAGCTCTGTTACACTTATCAAGTTTGTGGACGATAACAAGCTGGGAGGGGTTGCAAGTGCTTTGGAGGATAGAATTAAAATTCAAAATTATCTGGACAAACTGGAGAAATGGTCTGAAGTAAACAGGATGAAATTCAATAAGGACAAATCCAACGTACTCCACTTAGGAAGGAACAATCAGTTGCACACATACAAGATAGGAAATAACTGCCTAGGAAGGAGCACTGCAGAAACAGATCTGGGAGTCACAGTAGATCACAAGCTAAATATGAGTCAACAGTGTTACACTGTTGCAAAAAAAGCAAGTATAATTCTGATCTGTATTAGCAGCAGTTTTGTAAGCAAGACACGAGAAGTAATTCTTCTGCTCTACTCCGCACTGATTAGGTCTCAACTGGAGTATTGTGTCCAGTTCTGGGTGCCACATTTCAGGAAGGATGTGGACAAATTGGAGAAAGTCCAGAGAAGAGCAACAAAAATGATTAAAGGTCTAGAGAACATGACCTATGAGGGAAGACTGAAAAAACTGTGTTTGTTTAGTCTGGAGAAGATATGATCAGCTTTCAAGTACATAAAAGGTCATTTCAAGGAGGAGGGAGAAACATTGTTCTTCTTAACCTCTGGACAGGACAAAAAGCAATGGGCTTAAATTGCAGGAAGGCAGGTTTAGGTTGGACATTAGGAAAAACTCCCTAACTGTCAGGGTGGTTAAGCACTGGAATAAATTGCCTAGGGAAGTTGTGGAATCTCCATCGTTGGGGATTTTTAAGAGCAGGCTGGACAAACACCTCTCAGGGATGGTCTAGATCGGGGTGGCCAACATGTGGCTCTTTACAATTTAATATGCGGCTCCTTGTATAGGCACCAACTCCGGGGTTGGAGCTACAGGCACCAACCTTCCAACGTGCTGGGTGTGCTCACTACTCAGCTACAGGCCCTGCCTCCACTCCACCCCCTCCCACCCCCTTTCCTGAGCCCGCAGTGCCCTCGCTCCATTACCCCTCCCCCAGTGTCTTGCATAGTGTGAACAGCTGATCTGGAGGTGCGGGGAGGGAGCGGGAGGTTCTGATTATTGTGGCTTCCCATGGGTGGGAGCTGATGGGGGGCTGCTGACGTATTACTGGGATTCTTTGGCAATGTACATTGGTAAACTCTGGCTCCTTCTCAGGCTCAGGTTGGTCACTCCTGGTCTAGATAATACTTCATCCTGCCTTGAGGGCAGGGGACTGGACTAGCTACCTCTCGAGGTCCCTTCCAGTTCTGTGATTCCATGAACCAAAGGCCAGAGACAAGCAGAATCAAAGAAGTCACTCTGGGGATTCTCCCTGTCATTGTCCCCAAGGCAGCTCTCTCAGGTTAACTAAGTTGTTGGATGCTCCAGCCTTTATCCAGTCTCTCCTGGCAGTGCCCCCTTCATGGGCTGGGCCTAGTTTTAGCCTTTGGGAAGCATGATCCTGGGGGCGCTGAGACTGGGCCTTCTTGCCTCAGCACATCTTGTTTCTTTCTGTGGCTCCCCAGTGAGTCCCAATGAGTAGATACTCCTCATACAGACTGTGAACATAAGAATGTGTTTAGTGTTTAGACTTCATTGAATGCTTGTGAGTTGCTGCCTGGGTTAACATCTGACTAGCTGCATTGTGAGCCTCTCTGACTATGTAAATCACCACACAGGAGAGAGACTTTACCTAGGTGAAGTGCTGATTGGCAACCGAATGCATTACACCCTGCCTGGCAGGAAAGGTCCATCCACACCAGATAGACTATTATGGGATGTTAACGAAGACACAAAATTGTTGTTGTGCTCTTGACTTCCCATTAGCTGAGTTTCCAGCTTAGAGCACATGGTAGGAAGGGGATGAAAAACCCCATGCAGAAGGAACTGATGATCTGTATGCTGCTTGGACTCTGGGGGGCAAAGTTCCTAGGCATAAGCAAGAGATCCCCAGCTGCCTAGCCAGGGTTAGTCCTAAAGAATATGCAAAGCTTGCTTATTATAGAAGCTTCTATTACCTTTGAAATCTAAGACTGCAACTCGTCTGCATCTATAGGATTACCTGCTTTAACTTTGTAAACAACTCTCCTTTCCTTTTAAATAAATCTTAATACAGGTTATGACAGGACTGGCTACAAGTGTTGTCTTTGTTGGAAGATCTAAGATTCAATTGACCTAAGGAAGTGACTGGTCCTTTGGGACTGGCAGTAACCTGAACATTGCTGTGATTCGTGGGGTAAGACAGTGGTTCTCAACCAGGGGTCTGGGGCTCCCTGGTGGGCCGTGAGCAGCTTTCAGGGGGCTGCCAAGCAAGGCCGGCATTAGACTCGCTGAGGCCCAGGGCAGAAAGCTGAAGTCCCAGCGCATGGGGCTGAAGTCTGGGCCCCTGAGCCCCACCACCCAGGGCTGAAGCCAAAGCCTAAGCAATGTAGCTTTGTGGGGGCCCCTGTGGCATGGGGCCGCAGGCAGTTGCCCTGCTTGCTGCCCCTAATGCCAGCCCTGGATTTTATATGCAGAAAACCAGTTATTGTGGCCCACATGGGCAGTGGAGTTTTTATAGCATGTGTGTGTGTTGGGGGGGGGTGGGGGGGAGCTCAGAAAGATATATGGGATCACCCAAGAGGACTGTCTGTGATTCTATGTTGATGCTGTTACAGCGCCTGAAGCGTTTACACTGGATTCTAGGTTGGTGAAATCTCCATACAGACCTCACACCCAATTTGGGGTTTGTTCCCTGCTTCTTACCCGTCTGCCCGAGGCTGGTGCTCGTGCTCTCGAGTCACTGGAGACAGCGTTAGAGAGAGGGGCTGTGACTTCCCCATGGTCACTGAACAGGTCCGTGACAGAGCCAGGAACAGACCCTGTTAGCTCCAGAGCCCCATCACCCACAGCTTGGGAAGGCCCCCTGAGCACACTGTATTAGGCTGCAGGAAGAGGTGTGCAGGGACTGCAGCTGAGCTGCCCTGCCAAGACAGCCTGTGCATCCATGGACAAACCACCTCACTGGGGGGGGGGTGTCCCTGGGTCAGGAGAAGTCAGTGTCCAGCCCTGTGGGGCTGTGCTCCTGGCTCATACCTCCAGCGCTCACTGCTGCCCCTCCCTTAGCAGCTGCACTGTTCAGCCAGCCCCAGGCCTCTGTGAGGTCACTTCCCCCCACCTCAAACCTTCAAACTGGGATTTGGCGCACCAGTACCAATCAGAGTGCACTAGTGTAAATTCTGTCTGTACTAAGGGTTTGCACCAGTGCCTAAAACACCAGGGTGGCAGAGACCTTCAGAAACAGCAGTACGGTGGCACTAGAACCTATTTCTAGCTCGGTCACAGACAGCCTGGGTGACCTCGGACACGTCAATGTTTCTTCTCCCAACTTCAGTCTCTTTACCCAGCTGCCCACTCACTGGGGTCTCCTCTCTCTCCAGAGCTGCTCACCACTACAGTCTGTGTGGGTGTCTCCAGAGCTAAGGCAGGTCAGCTCGGGAATAGTCTTACAAGGGGGGCTGGGGAGTCTCTTTCCCTGGAAGTTTTTAAGGACAGGTAGGACAAAGCTCTGTCAGAGATAATCTACATATACTTGGTCCTGCCTCAGCAGAGAGAGCTGGACTTGATGACATCTTGAGGTCCTGTCCAGCACTACATTTCTAGGATGCCATGCGATATATATGTACAAAACACAACATCCAGAGTAAAACCCACCATAACATAATGTCAGGAAACTCAGGAAAAAAGAAAAGAAAAAAGAAACAAAAGCCACAGCATAAAATGACAATACAGAGGAAAAGAAAAACACGATGCAAACTAACACACCCTAGGACAATATTACACAACGAAAAAAATAAAGAGCTCATCTCAAACGAGCACAACACAGGCACCAAACATGCTGAGGCAAAACAATGCACCATAAAACTGCTCCACAACATGGTGCGATCACAGTTCCAAATGGCACCATGCAAAACAGTTCAGTGTAGAACAGGACACAGCACAAAAGAGAATTATTTCATTGTAGGCCTGGAAGGGATCTTGAGAGGGCGTCTACTCCAGTCCCCTGTGATGAGGCAGGACCAAGTATCCCTAGACATTCCCAGACTGGTGTCTCTCTAACCTGGTCTTAAAAACCTCCAGTGAAGGAAATTCCACAGTCTCCCTTGGAAGCCAATGCAAGGCAAATACAGACCAAAACAACGCTGCACACACACAGGCTGGGCTTAGGGTTAAGGGGAGAGGCAAGAATTCTAACAATCTGGGTTCAGTTCCCAGTTTTGCCCCAAATTCTCCATGCAAACTTGTTCGACACCGGCGGCTGGCCCATGCCCGCTGACTTGGGCTCACACGGCTCAGGCTGTGGGGCTGTTTAATTGTGGTGTCAATGTTCTGGCTGGGGCTGCAGCCCAAGGTCTGGCACCCTCCCACCTCGCAGGGTCCTACAGCCTGGCTCCGGCTCGAGCCCGGACAACTACACTGCAATTAAACAGCCCCTTCGCCTGAGCTCTGTGAGCCTGAGTCACCTGACATGGGCCAGCTGGGGGGTTTTATGGCAGGGTAGAGATACCCTTGGTGTCTGTTCAGCACCTGTCACAATGGGGACCCTGATCTTGGTCAATGTCTGTGCAGAGCCCTGTGCAACAGGGGGCCTGACCTCAGTCAGGGGCTCTGCAACTCCCGGCATTACAGGATCCCGGATTTTGTTTAGGGCCCCTGCAGTATCTGGCAAAATGTGGGGGCAGGATCTCTGTCAGGTTCTGTGCAGTGCCCAGTACAGTGGTGGGGTGTGATCTTCGTTAGGATCAGTGCAATGCCAGACTCAGCGGGATCTCTGAAGTGCCCAGCACAATGGAGGCAGCAGTTTGGGTGGCAGTCGTGCACTGCCTGGCATGGGGGGGGGCAGTTCGTGATCTCAGTCCAGGTCCCAGTTTTACCTGGCACAACAGTGGGGTCTGATCTCATGTGGGGTCTCTTCAGCACCTGGCAGAACAGGGCCACGCTCAGTACGATACGAGCCCTGATCTCAGTCACAGACCTGGAGAGAAAAGTGGGAAGATTTTTGAGAATTTGATATCAGTATTTCAGAACTGAGGAGAAAATGGGGCACAAACTAAATATTTGCCAATATAAGGGACAAGCATTAACATGTGGGGAGATTTTATGTCACCATTCAAGAGAAAAGATGGGAAATTGGAGGGGCTTATACAGGGATATTGAATCAACAACAGAATGGGACGGATTCTTCTTGCCTAAGGGCTTGGCTACACTTACAAGTTGCAGCGCTGGGAGTTACAGCGCTGGTCATGCAGCTGTGGAAGGGCCAGCGCTGGAGTGTGGCCACACTGACAGCTACCAGCGCTGCAGTGTGGCCACACTTGCAGCACTTTCCAGCGCTGTATTGAGAGGTGCATTGTGGGCAGCTATCCCACAGAGCACCTCGTCCCGTTTTGGCGCCGTTTTGGCGCTGAGTATTGTGGGAAGGGGAAGGAAGTGTGCGGGTCATTCCGCTTCCTGTTTGCCAGCGCCCCGTGGTGCATCGCTTCACATCCCAGCATTCACTCTTTCCAGCAGCGTTTGGCGCCATTGTGAGTGTCTTTCTGTTACTCTCTGTGTGAATCGCGATTTCTGTGGCAAATGGAGCCCGATCTGCTGAGGACTCTGCTGATGAGTGTCACCAGCACAAACACGTTTGGCAGTCCAGCTATTCCTTCAGCTCCAAAGTGACAGTGAGGATTCCGACGATGATATCAATATGGATTTGCCTGCCGCGTGTGACACTAAAGTGCTTGCGGCATTTACGGAAATGCTCAGCACCGTTGAACGCCGCTTTTGGGCTCGGGAAACAAGCACTGAGTGGTGGGATCACATCGTCATGGAAGTCTGGGATGACGAGCAGTGGCTGCAGAACTTTCGTATGAGAAAAGCCACTTTCATGGGACTGTGTGCTGAGCTCGCCCCCACTCTGCGGCGCAAGGACACAAGATTGAGAGCTGCCCTGACGGTGGAAAAGCGAGTGGCTATTGCAATCTGGAAGCTGGCAACTCCAGACAGCTACCGGTCGGTCGGGAACCAGTTTGGTGTGGGAAAGTCGACCGTGGGAATCGTTTTGATGCAAGTTTGCAAGGCAATTAATCGCATCCTGCTAAGAAAGACCGTGACTCTGGGGAGCGTGCAGGACATTGTGGAT
>NW_025423242.1:0-35109 GCF_020497125.1 Mauremys mutica
CTCCTTGTCCAGAAGAGACACAGAGGCCAGAGGAGGGAGTGTCAGTTTGGAGCTGGCTGGGGAAATGGGGAGAGACCCAGAACTTGGTTCTGGGCTCCCCACCCCACAAGATGGGCCTGACTGAGGGGTCCTGTTTTCTGTACCAACAAGCTCTGTTTAAACTGTGTTCCCGTCATCTAATAAACCTTCTGTTTTACTGTCTGGCTGAGAGTCACGTCTGACTGCGGAGTTGGGGGTGCAGGGACCTCTGGTTGCCCCAGGACCTGCCTGGGCAGACTCGCTGCGTAAGGCACACAGTGTGGAAGGGCTGAATGCTTCGAGGTCAGACCCAGGAAGGTGTAAGCTTCTTGCACTGGAGACAGTCTGCTCCGATAGAGAAAGCTCCCCCAGAGTCCTGACTGGCTTTGTATGGAGTTGTTCCAAAGCATCCCAGCTTCCCCTTCCACACCGTGCGCTTCCCGGAAGTCTGCACAGGCACTGACACTCCCTCCTCTGGCCTTTGTCTCTTTTCCAGGCATTAGGAGGCCACCCGATCTCTCTGTTCTCCAACATCTTCAGTTGGCACCTTGCAGGAGAGCGGCCCAGGCCATCAGTATCCAGGAGACAGGGTTTCAGCCATTCTCTGTGCAGACGGCATCACACTAGCACTCTAGGGCTCTACAACAATCACACCCCCTTATCCCACCATCTAGATCCTTGAGAAATGCACAGGGGAAACTGAGGCACCCACACTGTATTCAGAGAAAACATTAAGAACAGCCCCACTTTGTAACACCTGTATACAACTAGTTATACACTTTAAAGGGGTGTAAAATAGTCAAGTATTGTGCTAAACAAAATGATACTCCAAACTGACCACCAAATTTAAGTTGCACGTTTTTCCCCTCAGGTGAGGGCTCTGGGGTTGGGCTGGGGATGAGGGGTTGACAGTGCAGGAGGGTGCTCAGGGCTGGGGTGCTGGGGGTGCAGGGACTGGGGTGGGGCAGGGCTGGGGATAAGGAACTTGGGATGCAGACAGGCTGCCCCAGGGCTAGGGCCAGAGAGGACCCCCCTCCCCGTTACCGGCAGCCGCAAGCTCCAGAGGAGGGACCCATCGTCCCCACCTCCCGCAGCACACTCACTCTGCACCACAGTCACTGCACATGCTCCTAGGGACTCTCTCAGGTCCAGAAAGCCCACTCGCCTTCCCTGTGGTGGGTACCGGGTGTCACGGAGTCCCTGGGCGATGCTCTGGAACTGCTCCCCACCAAGCCAGGCAGGACTTTGGGGAGCCTCCTCTCCCTCAGAGCAGACTTTTTCTGGGCAAGAAGCTCACACGGCTTCACCTTCCTGGGTCTCTCCTTGGAGCATTCAGCATCCTCTGCCCCTCTGTGCGCTTCCCACAGTGAGCCCGCCCAGGTGGGGTCCTGGGGAAGCCAGAGGGTCCTGCCCCCCCACTTTGCAGTCAGACGTGACTCTCAGCCAGCCAGTAACACAGAGATTTATTCGATGACAGGAACAGGGTGTAAAACAGAGCTTGTAGGTACAGTGAACCGGACCCCTAGGCCGGGTCCATTCTGGGGGCAGTGAGCCAGACCCCCCTTGTCTGCACTTCACGCCTGGTCCCCAGCCAGCTCCAGACTCCCAAACCCCCTCCAGCCCCCACTCCTCTCTGCTCACCTGATCTCTTTGTCTCCAACACCTTCAGCTGGCACCTTTGCAGGGGAGGGGCTCAGGCCATCAGTTGCCTGGAGACAGGGTTTCGGCCATTCTCTGTGCAGACACCATCACACTGGCCCTCTAGGGCTTTACAACAATCACACCCCCTTATCCCACCATCTAGAGCCTTAAGAAATGCATTGGGGAAACTGAGGCACACAGACAGTATTCAGAGAAAACATTAAGCACATTCCCACTTCGTAACACCTGTATACGACCAGTTACATACTTTGAAGGGGTGTAAAATAGTCAAGTATCGTGCTAAACAAAATGATACTCCAAACTGACCACCAAATTTAAGTTGCATGTTTTTCCCCTCAGGTGAGGGTTCTGGGGTGGGGCTGGGGATGAGGGGTTCACAGTGCAGGAGTGTGCTCAGTGCTGGGGGTGCAGGCTTTGGGGTGGGGCAGGGCTGAGGATGAGGAACTTGGGGTGCAGACAGGCTGCCCCAGGGCTAGGGCCAGAGAGGACTCCCCATCACCACCACTGGCAGCAGCAAGCTCCAGGGGAGGGACCCCTCCTCTGCCCCCCTGCCCCCACAGCACACTCACTCTGCACCACAGTCACTGCACATGCTCGTAGGGCCCCTCTCAGGTCCAGAAAGCTCACTCACCTCCTCTATGATGGGTACTGGATGGGGGGTGGGTTGCCATCACAGGTGGCCTTCCATGTTGCTGCCCCTCACCATAACTTCACTGTGGATGGGGGATGGGGCTGCCCCTTCCCCAGCATGGGGCAGGGGCGGGAATCATAGGGTCAAACACTCACAGAAGCCCCAGCAGCTGCTAAGGTGAGTGATGTCCGTCTCCTGGCCGGAAGTCCCCTTCGTGTCTCCTCCAGGTAGCGGGAGAGGAGGGCTGCCAAAAACGGCAGGGTCCCCTCCCTCCTGAGGTGCTACAGCAGCTAGCACTGCTCTTATGCTGTAGCCCTTAGGCGGCGGCAGCAGCAGCAGCAAGGGAGAGAGACGCGCGCTGCGCACTCTTTACGTTCAGGCAGGGAAGCTCCGGGGTGGAGGGGGGGAAGCTCCAGCCCTGGCGGGGGCGGGGGGGGGCGCTCTAAGCAGGGGAGAAACCTAGCTCCAAATATTGGTGGAGCAGAGCCCCTGACTGTGAATATTCCTGGGGCTAAAGCCCCAGGAGCCCATATAAGTTGGCGCCCATGTTGGGGAGGTCCTCACCTAACCATCTCTCTCTCTCTCTCCCCCACTCCTAGTTGGTGGAGGACAGGGCCCAACAGCTCGGCTTCCTCCATGCTGTTCCACGTCTGTGCTTCTTGGCACAGCAGCAGGGGCTGGACACTCTGGAGCCCCAGGTCTCCAAAGCAGCCCTCGTGGAGAGCATTGCGGTGAGTAGGACCCCGTGTCTGGCCCCTGGGTTGAGGAACCCAGAAATGGGAGGAAAAGTTGGTGGGGCCAGAGGGAGAAGCAGAGGACAGTGGTTCCTGGGGCTGAGGGCTGGGGAGCAGGAAAGGGAGAGCTTCTGACACCGATCGGGAGCTGGCAGTGGGGGAGTTGTAAGGCCCTGTCTGCATCAGTCTATGAGCATTGGTATTTTCTTGAAATTTGTCAGACCAACCTAACTAACACCTAACCCACATTTGAACCTCTTTTCACACTCTTGCTCATTCTCAAGGTCTGTTTGCCTCCAGACAGATCCGTTGTCTTTCAGAACAACCTTGCTCTTTCTGTCTGTTTCACTCACTGAGGTGTCGGAGTAAACACTCACCTTCACTCTATTCTCAGACAAACACTAATATTAACTGTTTGCTACTGATTTGTGGAGTGGAAGATGCCATTTCCGGGGGATTGTTCCCAAGCTGCAATACTTTGTGTTCAAACATCTCCCAGCTTCCTTGGTGAAAAATAACACCAGGATTCTTTGCAATATACAAGAAAGAAGTGGTTCTTCTTCGAGTGATTGCTCATATGCATTCCAGTTAGGTGTGTGCACGCCTCTCAGGTCCAGAAAGCTCACTCACCTCCTCTATGATGGGTACTGGATGGGGGGTGGGTTGCCATCACAGGTGGCCTTCCATGTTGCTGCCCCTCACCATAACTTCACTGTGGATGGGGGATGGGGGATTCGTCGGAAGATTTTTACCCTAGCAACACTCGGTGGGTCGGCTGGGCGCCCCCTGGAGTGGCGCCGCTATAGCGCCAGATATATACCCCTGCTGACCCACCCGCCCCTCAGTTCCTTCTTACTGCCCGTGTCGGTCGTTGGAACAGTGGAGCGCGGCTTAGCTGACCTCCACTTCCCTAGCTACTCGTAGTTTCTCTCATTAATTCTTGTATATATAGTTCAGATTTATATAGTTGTAGTTAACTTTATTCGTTTGTAGTATAGTTAGTGTATATAGTTCATACTATATATATGAATGGGTCACAAACTTAGCCCAACCGAAGGCACTGAAACAAACTCAAATGATGCTTCAGCTTCCTCCCTCAGCATCACAAGACCAACACAAAGAAAACTCCCGAGGAACGGGGCTCTGAGCATTGCCAGGTTGTGAGTTCCGTGCCCTCAGGAAGCAGCCAAAATGCTTGAACCCCCACCCGCTTCTCTTGGACCGCTGGCAACATGGTGTTTGCACAGGAGCTGCAAGCCCATCTTTCCTGTCTTTGTCTATCCCGGCCCCTTCCCCCCAAATGCTTTCATCGGACGCTGGAGGGACCTAAGGACCTGCAGGTTCCCGCACCCACCTCCTAAAGCAAACAGTCCTTCCCTTCTCTGACATTCCTGGAGCCGCACATCCTTGGAGGAGTTTTACCCCAGGGGGTTCTGATTCCCTGCGAAAGGATGTGTCTGGCGGCCGGCGGGGAACTGTCTTCTCTGCCCTCTCTTTGGGCGCTGAGAAGCTTTTTCTGAGAAACAGCACCTCCTCCTGGTGGGAGAATCCTCAATTCCACCCTCCCACCCAGGTTTCTCTGAGCAGCTGCTAGATGAACCCCACTTCTCTGGTCTAGACACCAGCATCTAACTAGCCTTGGAACGGGCCCTGTTTGCTAGCTGGAGAGCGAAGGAACCAGGAAAGAAGGCAAATGTCAGGAAACGAATCTCAGCACGCAAAGAAACTTCCTTCGCTCTTCTTTTGCACTGTCTGTGCCTTTGCAACCCCCTTGAGACCGAGCCCGACTAGCTCAGTCGGTAGAGCATGAGACTCTTAATCTCAGGGTCGTGGGTTCAAGCCCCACGTTGGGCGTTTGATCTTGCACTCTGCGACATCACTCTCTCCCTTCGAGTCTAAGAGCATAACAGAATCCACTCTTTGTCCTCTCAACCAGCTGAGGTGGTCTCAGACCTTTAGTACATCATGAAGACAAGACACATTGACAATTCCATGGTCCTAAGAGAGTTGAGTCTCTTCTAGCCCAGGCAAGAGAGGGAAAAAATAACCTTTCAGAAGCTGATTGCCCCCCACCCCCTGAGCAGCCATCTAGAGCTTCTCTACTTATTTCTATATCTTCACCAGCGCTCAGTAGTTGAGATAACTGCTTCTTTCTCAAATCAGCCACCAGCCCTCTTCAATGGGATGGAGATTGCTTAAGGCTGACGATTCCACCACATCTTATTCATCCCTCGTACATTTCTGTAAGCCCATGGAGAGTAAAACAAGATAGCAATAAAACTGTTTAAAAAAAAAAAAGACGTGGCCTCAATGTATAACAATACTGGAATTTGTTTTAATATGTTTTCTGTTTCTTTTTCATATCAGTGCTAAAAATAGGAAGGGAACCGTAAGGAAACGAAGAGCTCAGAGCTTGTGTTAACCTCCTTTGAAGACGAACGAATGGCCTCAGTTGGACAGAAAGTAGGCCTAGAAAGTTATGCCCAACCCCCCAAATGTCATCTCCCTGGTGGTCTAGTGGTTAGGATTTGGTGCTTTCACCTCCACGGCCCGGGTTTAATTCCCATTCAGGGAGTTACCCTCTTCAACAAAAGTCTACCTTGCCTTCCTCGCTTGGAGTTCAACCGAAAGAATGCAACTTCCTGGCCTCCTTCAGAATGCTTGGAAACTCTTTGGAGGCCATGGGGAAAGCAAAGCTTCCAACTACTACAATATGGCTATCTGCCCCTTAAAACCCAGCCTCTGCACCCTTTTACACAAATACACTTACTTGTGCAAACAATTTAGTTTTTCCTTCTTACCGAGCCTAACCTAAATTAGAACAACATTGCACTTTGACCCAAGATCTTTTTCTTTTCTTTTCACTTTTCTTGGTGAAACCAAACCAAACCAAACAATCATTTTGGGTCCACCAAAATATTTCACTAAATATAATATTCATCCAAAAACCTTTCACCCAGCGCTATATACAAGTTGTGGAAGCCAATTAATAATTAACAAGGATTTGAAGAGATCTTAATGAATGTTAGTTAGTTAGCATGAGTTAGGCTAGCTGTGACCCTAATGATGTGAGATTTGTAGAAGCAAGATAATGTAAGACAGAGTGAACTGTGTGAAAGTTATTACGACCTTGCAATATGCAGTCTTGTTTTTCTTAGGAGTGAGACAAATAAGATAGCAGAAAAGCTTATGTATAAACAAAATGTATTTGTTGCTTTTTACCGTCTGTATTATTGCTAGAAATTGTCTGTAACAAAGGTATAAAGGCTTGATGTAATTGTTTACCAGTTGAGAGACCTGTCCGGGACTGGGGTGACCCTGTGTCCTATGGCACTCTCTCCCTCCATTGTAATTACTGGAGAAATAATAAAGTATTTGATTTTGCTGCACCCAAACAAAAAGCGAGAACTAAGTTTTTCTCCGACAATTTGGGGGCTCGTCCAGGATGGCAACGCCCACGGACCCACAGACGGCTACTACGGATCATTCCCCTTCGAACCCCATGGCACCACATGAGAGGTATGAGACCTTTTGAAATCTCTATTGGGGTATCGGAGTAGGACTGTCCGTGAGGACGTCTGTCTCTGTTGGGCTCACGCCATCTGAACTTATTGACTGTGCAGCAGGATCAAATGCAAAGTGGTATTGGGGAGAGGCCCCAATAAGGTTAGTTCATAGCAGTACTGGGAACTGCTGAGTTGGCCAAGGTAAATGCATAGGTAAATGCATAAGGTAATGCATAGGTAAATGCATTAGAATGCACCGGTGCTGAGGGGTTTTTAACCGCCTCAAGAGGGGTTGTCATACCGCCTCATGGTATTGGTCCGGACCAGGTAAAGATGCATCGTGGTTAAAAAAAAAAAATTTTTAAAAGATAAAAAGGTTAAAAAAGGGTTAAAAAAAAAGAGGCCTTGGTGTGTGTGCGTGTGTACACCAGTGTGAGTGATCGTTATCGGAAGACGCCCAGAGTACCTTGTGAAGCGGAAGCTAATGATCAGGACTGCTCTAACGCAAGCCCGGTAACTAGTGGATCTTTAGGAGATCCGACCCACGGTGGGCTGACTCAGCCTGGCATAGTCCGGCGAGGAAGCTGCCTGGGTCTAGGAGTGTGTGAACCCATCTTCCCTCCCCTTTCCCTTCTGTGTGGGTTACTGACAATCTGATCATCTCACTGGATGCAATTAGAGTAAGCGGCGCCGTCTCCCAGAGACTAGCCGACGCTCTTTGCTGAAGGGAGGTGCAGGAGAGTCGTAGTCTTCCTTGTGAGTCTCTCCTGTGTGAGTACCCTGTAGGGAGAGATCCTTAGTTTCTGAGCCGCTGGCGCGGACAGGGCACCCTCTCTGTGTGTGTAAGTGGAAAATGGGTAAGGGACAGTCTAAATATTCCACCTTACCCCCTAAGGGTACCCCAGCATATTACATGTACGTACATTATGGTCCTAAAACCTGCAGGTATTTAGCGAATTGGAATCTTCACACGCGTGAAAATTCATTTAAACAATGCCCATTAGAAGGTACCTTCAATCTAGATAAGATCATATATCTCAGAGGAGCTTTTAATCACCAAAGAAAAGCCTCTGACACAGTGTGAGCAATTTGTCTAGGAACGGGTTAATTTGAAATTCACCTTAGCCCTGAGATAAAGGAGAAGTTGTTTTGTGTTCAAGGTCAAGAATCAGTGCGGACTATGCTAAGTGCAAAGAAAAACTGCTTTCAGCCCCAGCTGCTTGTGGAAAATAGAGACAGAGGCAAACCAAAGGCAGTACAAGTTACAGAATTGGAATGATATTTGCAAAGCTTAACTTTCCAGTGAGACATGTGTGAGTATTAAAGTGGCTTAAGGCTTGGGGCATTCATATTTTTCCTGTGTGAGGTGGGAGCATTCCCAACACTCTCCATTGTTGTTTTATTATTTTAAATGAAGCTTTAAAATTTGATTATATGCTCTGTCAGTCTGATCACCTGACATGAGGGATAAATTAGTAACAGGAATTTGTCACAGTGTGGTGAGCAATTATGTATGGGGGAGCCCTGCAGAATTTCCACCATCTATCTGTTTTACCCTTGTTATTTTATGTTTGCTTTGTTTGGTATTGTTGGTGTTATATGATAAGGATTGCATGATTATAGGTGAGCCCTAATAGAATAAGGAAACACTATTTAGTTTTGGTTCTGTTCTGTTTAACCGGTTACTGTTGTTTTTCTGCTCTGTTCATTTGGGCGTTGGGTGTGTGAGCGGAACTGAACTTCTCGTTCGTAATTCCTCAGAGTGGAAGCCATGTGTGCGATGAAGCTCTGAGGTTGTATTGAGATCTTTCTGTCCCACCCCCTGTAACGGACAATGTAATAGAAGTAGAAAAATCTGGCTTAGACTGTAATTCTCTCTGCTTTCTGTGTAATTTTCTTTTCTGTTTAAGTGTCAGCAGACAAATGGGTGGGTCTCTGGGTAGACCCCCTAAAGTGGTTTGGATTATGTGTTAAGTAAATGGCCTTTACCCAATGGCCATGTATTTTTGCCCAGGTAGCAACCCTTACTAGGGAGGACTCGGGTAGTCTTGTGAGTAGAAATGTTTTGGGGTATAGACCAGAAGGGTGGGGGCTAGTTGAGAAGCTCACCATCCTAGCTAAACTGGTAGAGGAGCAAATTAGTGCCCCTGGAAGGGACGGTTCCGCGAGAAAAAGCAGAATCGGGCCCAGGTGGGCAGGCAACAGACAAAGAGAATGGAAAACAGGTTGGAAACTTTTGAGGGTGTAGTGGAAAGAAGGAGTAAGTGAATATAAGCATGAGGATTTCAAATACTCAGGAGGATATTTGGAATGGTGATTTGAGTTGATAAAAGTGACTGTTGGGAGACAAGCAAGTGATTTTTAAGGAAAGTGAAAAGTTGACTATGTAGTTGCTGGAGGGAACAGCAGTTGAACTTTGTAAAGATGCTAAAGAAAAGTTTTTGGTGTCTTTGAAATGTTTGTGGATAAATTCAGGCAAAGAAATTATTAGATTGCAATCATTTGGCTATGAACAATTTTGTTAAATCAGTTGAAGAATGTATACAGTGCTATGTAATGAAAATTTTATTAGGCTCTAAAGGCACTATAAGTGGTGATGTTTTCTTTCAGTGTTTAAACGCAGGAGTTAAAAGTCAAAAAAAAGCAAGCCAGAAAGCATCTGTGTTAATGCAAATTAACTAACTGATAAGGTAGAGGCCGCTGAACCAGGGCTGTCTAAGAAACACATACGAGAAAATATGGGGTAATTCCTCTGTTTTGCCTAGAATCAACAAGAGTATTTGTATATTTTAAGTATTTAACTGCCCAGAAGGGGTGGACATCTGTTTTTGTCTTTCGGGTAATCAAAGAAAACTAATGCCAGCTGCACAGCATTCAACGTACCATGATTTACTGGCACAGTCACAAAATTATGTTGTGTGTTCTATGTTCTGTCTTGTGGTGTTTGTCTCGTGGCCAGAATTGTTGTGTTTAATATTTTCATGAGATGGTCTGATTTGAACTCAAGCGGAAGTGTTGGATTGAAATGCAGATACTTGTTTTGTTCAACTTAGAATACAAAGTGTTTGGTTACATCAAACAAATGTGATATACTAAAGTCTAATACATTTTCTTAAGTACGAGAAGGAAACTACATTGGCCGAATCTTTTAATTGAGAATTGTTGTTAAAATTTGCATACTGACAGTCTTTGGAAGCAAGGACATGAAAAGTTAACCCACTCCCCATATTGTACAAGGGATCCTTCTGGCTACCTCAGACTTTTAGCCAGAGGGCTGGGGATGGTGGAACGCTATTGGACTAGAGGTTATATTAAGTGAACTTCTCAAAGTGGGTGTGCTTGTCCTGGCTTGTTGTTCCAAAGTTCTGTAATAAGGTTATTTTAGTGAAAGGGTATATGTGGCATACATTGAATAATAAGACTAATGTACTGTATAACAGTAATATTTATGTGTTCATGGTATAAAAGAAGGTTTATAATTAAAGAGTAAAAGTTTCCTTTGTAGGTTAAATGAAAAAAAAAAAAAGCCATGGAGGGAGAAAAAGAGAATAGCTAACATGCGCTGGCCCCAGTCAAGGACACCGCTCACGGCTAAGACTTGGCTGACTACCAAGGAAAGGGGGGGATGCTTGCTGCAGTTAAACGAGATTGGTGTGCAGCGGGCAGCCCACCCTCCTCCCTGGGGACCTTTTGTAAATATTCAGATTGATTTTATTTCAATTTCTAAATGTTGTGGTTATGGATATGTATTAGTTTTAGTTGATGTATTTACCAATTGGGTTGAAGCTTTTCCCTGCAGGAAAGCAGATGCCAGGACTGTTGTGAAACTTCTGCTTAAGGATTTTGTACCACGTTTTGGCATCCCTGTGAGTATCAACAGTGATCGTGGAACTCACTTTACTGGACAGATTGTAAAGGAGTTATGTGCAGCTTTGCAGATCCAATGAAACCTTCACTGCCCTCATCACCCACAATCTGCTGGGACAGTGGAACGCCAGAACGGGATTTTAAAAAATAAACTGGCCAAGATTTGTGCTGAAACAAACTTAAAGTGGCTGGATGCCCTTCCTTTGGCACTGATGAGTATGAGAGCCATTCCCAATCGAACGACTGGACTCAGCCCTCATGAAATTTTGACAGGACACCCAATGCTGACTACCAACTGCACCCCCACTAACCCCAGCTCAGATGGACATTCATTTGATGGATGACATAATGCTTAAGTATTGTCAGGCACTAATGAAATATGTTAAGTCTTTTTATACACAGGTGAAGGAAGCACTAACGAAGGATCCTGTGCAACCTTGCCACTCGTTGGAACCAGGAGACTGGGTCTACATAAAGATCCATCAACAAAAGACTGCTTTGGCTCCATGCTGGAAAGGCCCTTTCCAAGTCCTGTTGACTACCAACACTGCTGTGCAGTGCCAAAGACTGACTTCTTGGACCCAGGATTCTCACTGCAAAAAGACCCCTCCACATCAGAAGAATTTCCCTACTGATAATTAGCCTATTCTTTCTTCTAGTTCCACTGTGCTTCTGGACAGCAGGAAAAAGGACAAGGTGACGTGCTCGTAACCTCTCCCTTGTCCACTGACAGACCTACTGTGCCTTGGAACTTTTCTAGAAAAAGCAAAACCATTACAGGGTGATGTCCTGGTAATCTCCCCTGTAGGATGCTGAACCACGACTGCTTCAGGAAAGAAGAAGAAACACTCACTCCACTGACATTGCCAAAGTCCAGGAATTCCTGACTAAAAAGGACATTAAGAACTGACCCTGGTGAAGAAACAAAGAATTACACACTGGCAGGAAGAAATTTGTGGGACCCATGCTTGGGAATGTGGTATTAATTGGATTTTGGGGTTTATTCTACAGGCTGCGCCCTGTGTTCTGGATAAATCCTTCAGTATGTATTGCCCTCCCTAATTGGATTTTAAATGACATTGCCCTTATCCAGTTTTCAAATCACTTCTACATACCCAGATTGCTCACAAGGGGCTGCCATTAGATTAGCACAACAAACAGCCTTGGTTATTTCCTCTGGACATAAAGGGAATTGACCAGATCCCTGTGGGCTGGGGCCAATAGTGTAGTAGCCATTTGGACTATTCTTAAAGGCCAAGAACATGATAAGAAATTGGGCCAACTAGAAAAGGCCACTAGCCTTATTCTTGACACTCAGCTATTTTAAGTACAGGCTGGAGTTGGTGAGTTACATGTCATTTCCACCCTTAGTTCTATGACCCAGAAGTTACTGACAGAGATGGTATTGAATATCACTGAGGCTGGGAAGGCATTGCAGTGGGATCTAGACCAGACTTGGCCCACTGCCCTTACAGACACATCAGGAGTACCATCTGATCTGTGGTCATGGAAACATACTTGGACACTTTCTGGATGGCAGTGTGAACATTTACAGTGCTCCTCCAAGCATATGGACCAGTTAGGATGGGTGTGGGCTCCCACATACCGAATCCTGCTGGGTCCATGGGGAGGATGCATGTGGGACTGTAATTATTTACCGAGACATCTGGGAAATTAGACCACCTGGTATACCTAACTGATTTCTAGACAGTACCCCTAGAATAACACCTGACATTTTGGATAAGAATAGAGAGTCAATGGACATTTTGGCCGTTAGAACCACCACAGCTCAGTGTATCTATAAACTGAAGCCAGGGGAAGTTGTCACTGTTTATGACAATATTTGCTGGGAGGGTAGAGGTCAAGGAACTACCCTGACAGGACACCCACTTTTTCAAGCTAATGATAGCTGTGTGTACGTTAATGCCACCACATTACAAGATATACATATTGATCTTACCACTGCTGCAGGCAATCATATCATTTACTGGCCTGCAGATAGAATGTTGCAAGTAGCTCTTAGATTTCAGGTATATTTTAATTGGACTAGAGTAGTGCCTGATCGGTTTCAAAATTTGCTTTCATTGTTACCAGAGGTTTAAAGAATCTCTGAATTGCAAGGGCAAATTCACATGCGTCAGAATATATATCAAGCTGAAAAGAATGCCTTTCATACAGCTTATAGAGTGTTTACTTTATGTACTAAGTATGATGTTTTGTGCTTTGTAACCAAAATTGTACAACAGCCCCATTATATTATTCCTATGGGAATGTTATTGTTTGTAGTGTTGTTAGTTAGCTTAGGATTATGTTATTGTTGTTGTTGAAAAAAACGTAATAATAGCAATACCTTTCATGTTCATGCTAATCATGCTTTGTCCTTACATCCAATCAAAACCCCTAAGGTTGAAACATCTGATGTAGAATCTGAAATCCACGAATTAATGCAAATAGAGATTTGAAAATATTTGTTCTACTAGAAGTACAAAAGGGGGGAGTGTGGAAGCAGGGAAATAATTAATAAGGATTTGAAGGAGATTTTAATGCATGTCAGTCAGTTAGCAAGAGTCAGGCCATACTGTAACCCTAATGACGTGAGACTTGTAGAAGCAAGGATAGTGCGAGGCGAGAGGACAAGAACTGTGTACAAAGTTATTACGACCTTGCAACAGTCTAACCAAATATGCAGGCTTGCTCTTTTTTGGAGTGAGACAAATAAGATAGCAGAAAGGCTTATGTATAAACAAAATGTATTTGTTGCTTTTTACCGTCTGTATTATTGCTAGAAATTGTCTGTAACAAAGGTATAAATGCTTGCTGTAATTGTTTACCAGTTGAGAGACCTGTCCGGGACTGGGGCGACCCTGTGTCCTATGGCACTCTCTCCCTCCATTGTAATTACTGGAGAAATAATAAAGTATTTGATTTTGCTGCACCCAAACAAAAAGCGAGAACTGAGTTTTTCTCCGACAGGGTAGAAGAGAAAGCAAGTGAAGCTGACTTCGAGTGGTGGTGCCCCTGGGCGGAGTGGTCCTCCTGCTCCTTCCTGTCGGAGGGGTGGGCTTGGGGGGTCTGGCTGTGGGCGGTGGGAGGATGGTGTCCAGGGAAGTCCCAAAGGTCACCCTGCGCCGGCGGAGTGTGAAGCCTCTCCCCTAGGTTGGGGTGCCGAGTATTAAGCCTTCCTCTGTGGCTTGGGCTGGGGAGCGTGATCCGGTGTCGGGTACATTTGGGTGGAGCTGGCGGCCGGCAAGAATTCGGGCCATCGGGTCAACCCTCTGTGGACACTGGGGGCGAGCCGGCAGGCATGCGATTTTGGCTTCGCGGGCGGGCAGCTCAAGCCTGGCCTCCTATGAGCCTGGAAGGCAGCCGGCCGGGCTCACCCGTCTCCAAGTTCCTTTCAGGCAGCAGGTGGAGCGAGGTGCCCAGGGAGGGGAGCCCAAGGAAGTGTCAGGAGCTTGGTCCTGCCCGGGGCCTGCGCCCAGCAGGGCTCTTGCCAGCTCCAGGCCCACCTGGTTTTGGCCTCTGCCACCCCTAGCAGTCAGCCAAAAGAGCAGAAGCCACCCTCTCGCTCCCGGAGTGGCCAGCATAGGACTTGAACCCATGACCTTGGTGTTATTAGCACCACGCTCTAACCAACTGAGCTAGCTGGCCAACGGCAAAGCCTCCCTTGCCTGACCCTTTTGGAAGGAGTCACTGGCTGGCGCGGGGAACGATGTGGCCTCCGTTATCGAATGGATGGATCGAGACGCTACCTGCCAAGGTAGGGGAATTAGCTCAAGTAGTAGAGCGCTCGCTTTGCATGCAAGAGGCAGCGGGGATCAATGCCCGCATTCTCCAGCGGCAAGGCAGCCCCAGGACCTTCTCTTGCCCTTCTTTTAGAAGCCATGGACAGTCAGCCGGCTCAGCTCCTCCAGTGGCCTCCATCCCTCTCCCCGCTTGGCCTCCCAGAAAGCCAGCCCTTGCGGAGCACAAAGCTCTTCCTCCCCGGCCCTTCTCCCCCTTGCGCTGACTGGGAGGCTGGAGACAGCTGGGGGAAGTTAGCTCAAATGGAAGAGCATGGGAGAAGTAGTCAGACCCATACACACATTCTCCAGCCTGCTCTGCTCTGCTTTGCTCTGCTGGGCTGGGCTCTAGTGGGGGACCTGCACCTTTCTTTCTGAGCTCTCACTGGAGCACAATCCCTTTCCTCCTCCCTCCCTGCTAGTCTACGCCAAGCTCATTGGCCGGGAGGGAGAGCCACTCAAATACAGAATTACTCACATCCCAGGGGTCCCTGAAGGGAATGAGGAGATGGGCGGGGTGGCACGCGATACCAGCTCATCTGAGACCGTAAGACCTCGCAGCCTCCTGATCTCAGGCAGCATGGCAGCCGTGGAGCAGAGCAGAGCAGAGCACGCAGACAGCTTGGAGACAGCCAAAGCGGGGAAGGGCTGCGTTGGTCTGGAAGAGGGAGTCGGTGGTTGTCTATCCTGGTGGAGGCAGGGTCGCTTTGCTGTATGCTGGGCCAGGGACCAGGGAGCCTGCTAGAGTTGCTGAGCTGGGCCTGCTCCTGGCTTTGCTTGGGTTAGAGGAAAGTGGTGAAGATAGGAACGGCCCTCCTGGGTGAGACCGATGGTCCATCTAGGCCACTATCCCGTCTTCTGACAGTAACCGATGCCAGGCGCTTCAGAGGCAATGGCCAGAGCAGGCAATCATCAAGTGATCTATCCCTGCATTGTCTTCTGAAGTTTGGTGCTTGTGTCAGGGGCTAACTCTCAGCCCAGACACACTCCAGGGAGGGAGCGTTGGTGTTTGTGCCGAGGAGCGTGGCTGGGACTCGGACCCCCTTCCCCAGCTCTGGGTAGCGCCCCGCCCCCATTTCAGGCTGTGTTCTGCTTAAGGCCACAGAGCCCTTGCCTTTTTTTGCCCGGTGCCTGAGAGTCAGGCCAGCTGCGGGGAATTAGCTCAAGCGGCAGAGCGCTCGCTTTGCATGCGAGAGGTAGTGGGGGACGCTGCCCGCATTCTCCGAGCCTGTCGACTAAGGGCTCCTGATGAGCGTGGTGGACGGGAGAGTCGGCCATCTGACTTTTGGCCTTGCTGCCCGTAGCAGTCAAGCCGAAAAATCAAAAGCCTCCCCAGGCCCACAGCCACCCAGGGGCTCCTCTGCACCATCTTGCCTGAGCCGGTGGAAGTGGAGCCTGGAACTGAGCTGATGCGCTGAGGGTTATTTGCACTGTGCGCTTCACATGGAGGTGAAAACACGGGGCACAGATCTTTGAGCACAACCCTCATCCTGAGGAATGGTGGCGGGGGGGGGGGGCTGCATAAAGAGAGACCGGCTCTCCCTGGCGGGGCTGCAGTGGCTCTTCACAGGGGCAGTCCCACGGCCAATTGGTACCAGAGTTTTGCCGGCCTCCTTTCGTGGGCTGACCTGGCTCCTCTCTCTTTAGGGAGACTGGTGACCCCAAACTTTCCAGAAACCATCATAGCGAGGCCAACCTGAGCACAGACACCTGCTCAGCACCCCAGGTTGCAGCCCTGAACCCTGGCAATAAGCTACGCCCAGCTGCCCACCCATCAAGTGTTACACGCAGGAGCCTTCGTGCCCCGTGTGTTCAGGTCCTTCCCAGCGCCAGCTTTAAACTCCGCTGCTCAGTTCTAAGCTTTGGCCACACGGGGGCAGCCTGGAGCTCAGCCAACGCCTCCCGTTGCTGGTTGCGTTTCCCGCTCCTCGTGGCAGGTTCACACCCCGCAGGTAGATCTCTGAATCGGAGCCGAACAGTTCCCCAAATCCAGGAACTTTAGCAGCAGCTTTGCTAGGAAAGCGCTGACGTCGCCAAGTAAAGTAAGAGCCAGAGCGCTGTGTCCAGGATCTTCTATTGGGCCCCTCACCGTGGTGTCTGTCAGGCGCAAGGAGAAACCAGGGAAATGTTTTCATGGTGTTTAAGGGCAGAAGGGGCCATTAGCTCAGCTAGTCTGAGCCCCGAATAACACAGAATTACACCATGACACGTATTGATCCCACAGACCTTAGACAGATCAAAGCGTTTCAGCCCTCAGGAAGGAAGCTAAACTGGGTGCCAGAGGCAGTGAACCAGGGCCCCCCAAGGCAATGGCAGGGAGCTGACGAGGTGAAATATGCCCAGATGATCCCAGCAGGCGACCCACCCCCATGCTGCAGAGGTGGGAGTCCCTGTTCCTCCTGCCCTTAAGAATCTCTGGTGGTAAGTGGGTACCCCCAGTTCTCCAGATAAGAATCCTCCATGTGATTTCCCTGGCTTCACCTCCAGATAAGAACATTGTGTGGAGGGAGTGGGAGGAAGGTTGTCTGGCAGATCTGTAAAGGGGAATTGTGTCTCCCTGTCTGGCCCAGGCTCCTGGGAGGAAGTGATCTCAGTGTGTCTGGCTGTCTCCATTCCTCCCACCCATAAGAATCCCTGGTGTGTGGGTGCACCCTAGACCATTAAGGATCTCTGGGGGGTGGGTGTCTCTCTCCCCTAGTCAGGATCTCTGGGGCGTGCCTGTATAAAAAGAGACTTTGACTCACCCAGGCTGGGCTGTCATCATGGAACAGACCAGGTCCTTCTGTGGAGGGTTTACGTTCCTTCAAGGCCATGATCTCAGTGTGTGTGGGTGTCCCTGTCCCTTCAACCCTTAACAATCCCCGGTGCGTGGGTGCGCCGGGCCCCATTACAATTCCCTCTGTCTTACTCCCCATGAGGGATCTGGTGGATGTCGGTGTTCCCCATGTTACTGGGGGTGTCTGGTGCCCTTGTCCCTCCTGGTTAATAGTGGAGTGTGTGGGTGACCCCCCGCCCGTTAAGGATCCGTGTTGTGTGGATGCCCCCGTTCTTCTCATTAAGAATGGTGCAACGGAGCATAAGGGTGTGTCCCCCACCCCATGAACTAGCTCCCGTGTGTGGTTCCCCTGACCCCATCCAGGATCTGTGGTGTGTGGGTGTCGCTGTTTCTATTTTCAAGATCTGTGTTGCAGGGGGCGTCCCTCCCCGCAAGTCAGAATCCCCATCCTGTGGGTGCTCCCATCCCCCCAGCCAGGCTCTGCGGGGTAGTGGTGTCTATGCATCCGAAGAAGTGAGCTGCAGCTCACGAAAGCTCATGCTAAAATAAATTTGTTAGTCTAAAGGTGCCACAAGTACTCCTGTTCTTTTTGCGGATACAGACTAACACGGCTGCTACTCTGAAACCTGTAAAAAGAGACCGTGTCTCACTGTCTTGCCCAGGCTACGCTGCAGGGGCTATTCACAGGTGCGATCCCACTACTGATCAGCACAGGAGTTTTGACCTGCTCCATTTCTGACCTGGGCCGGTTCACCCCTCTTTAGGCAACCTGGGGACCCCAAGCTTCCCCGGGATCACCATATTGATGCTGAACTTAGTGCAGACACCTGATCAGCACAGCCCCTTACAGCCCAGAACTCCTGAGCTCAAGCGATCCGCCGGCCTCAGCCTCCCCAGGAGCTGGGATGACAGGCACCACCCACAGAGCCCGGCTTGTTTTGTGGCCTGGCAGCTGGAGCTTTAAACTCTGCTTGTGAGCTCTGTGCCTTGGCCAGACGGGGACAGCCTGGAACTGGGAAATGCTCCTGCTTCCCCCGCCCCCGTCTCATGTCGAGCTGCAGGTGCCGCTGTCCTGCCAGGTAAGATCCCGGCTGTTTCGGTGCCCCCTTCCCCCACCCAGGTGTCCGGGTACCTCTGCCCTCCATACAGAATCCTGGCTGTGTGGGTGTCCGTCCCTCTGCAGAGGATCCCGGAGTGTGGATGCCCTTGTCCCCCCCCACAACATCCTGGGTGTGTGGGTGCCACTCTCCCCCCCAGTAGATCTCTGGTGGGTGGGTCCCCAGGGTGTGAGTGCTCCCATCCCCCGATACAGGCTGGGGGGGGGGTATAACTGGCTCTCCCTGTCCTGCCCAGGCGGTGCTACAGCAGCTGTTCACAGGAGCAGCAACCCCACTGTCACCCTGCAGCTTTTACCTGCTCCAGGGGTGACTTGCTTCACCCTCCTGTGGGAGCCCGGGGACCCCGAACTGCCCAGAATCACCTGATTGATGCCGAGCTTAGCACAGACACCAGCTCAGCATGGCAGGGTGCAGCCCTGAGCCCTGACAATCAGCTTCCCTCCGCCTCCTACCGCACAGCGAGGGTCCCACGCGAGAGGCTTTGGGCCCAGTTTGCTCAGGAGCGTCCCAGGCTCCAGCTGTAAACTCTGCTGGTCAGTTCTGAACTTTGGCCACATGGGGGCGGCACTAACGGTCCCATCTAAACGCTGTTTGCGTTCGGCCCTTCGGATCGCAGATTGTAACCCGCGGGCAGATCTCTGAGTGCAGCCAAATCCCTCCCCAAACTGAACATTGAAGCAGCAGCTCCCGTTGGAAAGATCCGGATTTTTGCCTTTAAAAACAAGGGAAATGTCTCCAGCGAGAGACTGAAGAAGCTCAACTGATTTCATTGACTCCATAAATGTTCCTCTGTGTCTCCCTAGGAGTCATGCCCCACATTTTGGGAGCCACTGAACCCTACTCGCTAATCAGGGGCTAGTGATGCCAAAGCCCAGGGAAAGGGAGAACAAGTGCGGGGCCCCCAGCACTGGAGCCATGTGAAGGGGCTGCAGGAGAGGGGCAATGGCTGGTGGCCCAGGGAGTTAAGGGCAAAGGGGGCACAGGAGGGGGCAGGAGTTAGGGGTGAAGGAGGTGCAAGGGTTGGGAGTGCAGGAGCTAGCGGTAAAGGGGGAGTGGAGATCGTCCAGGGGCAATGGGGAAGTGCCAAAGTACAAGCTTTGCCCAGGGCACCATTTCCCCTAATGCTGGTCTGAGCAAACAACTGGAAATGACCCTTCAGTGAGACCAGAACCATCGTGTAGAAAAGCCCCTTTGTTAAGTGGTGGTGGCTGAGGGAGATGGGTTAGAAAGCAACGGGCGTCTTTCTGTGGAGGTTTGATTCTTGCCTGCTAGGCCAGGCTGGTGTGTGGTGTCTCCATGGCTGCACTTTCAGTGTCTGATGTGCCCCAGGGACCCAAGTCTACACATATTCAGAGGCTCTATGCCAGCGTTTCTCAAACTTCCTTTCACTGCAACCCCTTCTGCCAAAAAACTTACTACATGGCCCTGGAAAGAGGGACCAAGCCCCTGAGCAGAGGCAGGGGAGACAAAGCCTGAGCCCTGCCCCAGTTAGGAGAGGGCAAAACCAGAGCTTGAGGGATTCAGCCCTGGGTGGTGGGGCTCAGACTTTTGGCTTCAGCTCCAGGCACCAACAAGTCTAATGCCAGCCCTGGCAACCCCGTTAAATCAGGGTCACATCCCACTTTGGGGTCCTGACTCACAGTTTGGGAACCACTGCTCTATGCTGAGGGGAGAGAGTTTTCCTGTGGGTGTAGTTAATCCACTCCCCACGAGGTGGCAGCTATGTCAGTGGGAGAAGCTATATCGGTGGGTGTGCAAGCTGTGGTGTTTGCCACATTTAAGAAGTTTAATCAAACCCCATTTTTAAAACCACCTGTGGTCTGGGAATGGCAAAGGAGCTCGATGAATCTGGGTTTGTCCTTCAAAGTCCTGGACATCACGATTCCACACTCTTAGTGTCATGGGGCTATTGCTCAGTGGGAGAGTGCTTGACTGCAGTTCAAGTAGTCCTCAGTTCAAACCCCAGTGTTCTCTTATAACCTTCTTTCTTTTTTTTAAAAAGGGAAAACATTTTCATTTCCATTCTCCATTATGTTCAGGGGCTCCTCTATACGGGGGTGCTTGATATCAATGTAAACACTCAACATTTCGCTGTCCAAATGCACAAAAACCTAGCAAAGCTGTCCATCAGCTGAAATCAGTTCCAATCCTCTAAGTGTCTAGTTTATGTTTTCATCAATTAAACAAAGGTATCATACGAATGTACATTTGCAGATCCCTCTCTCCAGGAGCTATGCTGTGCAGAAGAACAAGAGCCACATCCAGCTGCAGTTCAGGAGTCTGATGACCAAAGAGCCAATAAATGTTCTGAGGGCTGGAGAAAAATGCCTTCTAGTGAGCTATTGAACGAGCTCAACCTGTTTAGCTTATCAAAAGAAGATGAAATGTGACTTCATTGAAGTGTTGAAGGGCCTTAATGGAGAGAAAAGATTGGGTATGAAAGGACTCTTTAATCGAGCAGAGAAAGGCATAACAAGACCCAGTGGCTGGAAGGTGAAAAGAGACAAATTCATATTAGAAATAAGACACAAATATTCAACAGTGAGGATGATTCACCACAGGAAGAAGCTACCACGGAAATTGATGGATTCACCATCTCCTGATGTCATCTAATGGAGACTAGATGCTTTTCTGGAATGTGTTTGCCCCAAAAGTAGCTCTGGTGTCATACAGGAGGCCTGTGATATGCAGGGGGTCAGATTAGATGCTCTAATGGTCTCTTCTGGCCATAAAGTCGACTAATTTCTGAAAAACTGAGTGTAGCATTGGGAGCAGCGTCTGATGTTTTCCTGTCTAGCCGGCTTGCTTCCTAGAACGAACGCTCCTTGAGTGGGGTGATCCACAGGGAGAAGCTCAAACCTCCACAGTGCCTGGGCAGGGGCAGGACATTAGCACAGCAAGGGAGGGGTGTGGCAGTGACATCACAAAGGCCTTTTGCAGAACCTCAGACTATTGGTCAAAGGTGGTGGGGAGGTGGTGACCTCACAGAGAGATGCTGACATCAGGCAGGCAGGACAGGGGCGAGGGGTCAGGGAAACCTCAGAGACCCCTGTGGCTTTGCTTCAGCAAGTCTCCTTCTCCAGGTCTCTCTTTGAGGACTGAGAGAGTATTCGGGTTCACGTACGTGGGCACCAGGAGGAACCTCTTTCGAGTTTTCTCCCTCCCTTTTAGTGAGTTTACTAGAGACCAGCCGTCCCTGTTTAGAAGGTAAGAGCCTCCTCGAGGTTTGAAACCTGTTCAGTCTGATCCATCTGGTGACCATTGAATTCTAGGCATGGAAAACATGAGCTTAAGGAGGCAGAATTTTATTGCGCACCTGGGATTTTGTCCCTTAGAATCACTGGGGTCATTAGGGTTTGTCCTTTTGGTTTCACCTTTTCCTCCATCCGTCTCTCCCTCCTTTCTCTTTGTCTCTTGCTTCTTTTGTCCTTTCTCCTGTTCCCCTCCCAACACCAGGAGGGGTGTGTGTATGTGTCTCAGGTGAGTGCTCTGCAGCTCCCACTGTGGGATGTCCACCCAAAAATGTGGGGCTGAAATAGTGCTCAGGCAGTGATCCCCACCGGTGACCTGGGCCATCCTTTGGGCGAGAGCCCTCAGCCTGCCGTCCTCAGTCTCTACCCTGATTGGCTGAGCAGGGGGTTATTGACAGGGAGGAGACTCAGGTCCTTGTTGTTCTCTTTTAAGCCCAAGGAAATAAGTCAGAACCTGTTATATGTTTGATGAATTTTGCTGCTCCTCTGCATTAATGGTCTCTGAGCAGTTCATGATTCTCTCTAACATTGCAGTTCTCCTCAAATACTTGCTGAATATTTATTGTGCACTGTTGTTGGTCTGGAGCTCATCTGAGAGCACTTTATTCAGGTCATTCAGTGTCTGAAATTCAAGATCCGATGGTTAGTTTAAAAATCAGGGCTCTTGGGTCCTATTCCCAACTCTGCCACTGGCTGGCTGTGTGACCTAAGACAAGTCAATTCTCCTTTCTCAGCCTTAGCTTCTCCCTCTTTCAAGTAGGGATAATAATGATCCGCTCCTACCTACCTCATGGTGGGTGGGGATCCATTGGCGAGTGTCACTAGGAGTAGTGTGTAATATGCGGTGTCCTATCACATTTACTCAGAGCAGATTATGACATAATAGAATAGCTGAAATAGTCTATTTGATTTGTATTTTTTTATTTTGAAATTGTTAAGAGTAGCAACTACTTAGCTCAGACTGAAGCATCTTATCTAATGTTGGAGATCTAAGTGTCTCCTCTTTGTGTGCGATGAGACAATTTAACACACTGTGACAAACAGGAGATGCTTTTGTTTTGCAACAAAATATTTGTGCAAAGAACTTTCATCCCACTTGTTTTGATTTGAGAAACAAACTGGTTTAGTCTGAAGGGGATTTTCTGACAGAAATGGTTTCAATTAAATTTCCCCACCATCTCGATTCCTGGGCTCTAGCCCTTTCTCTGGGTTTTTTTGGTCCATTAGAACAGGAGTCAGGACTGTTGGCTTCTCTTTCTGGCTCTGCCACCACCTTGCTGTGTAGGCCCTTGGGAAGGTCACGTCCCTTCTTTGTACTTCAGGCTTCTCCCCATCTGTCCAATGAGAACAGGGACAGTTCTCGAACTCTGGGCAGTCATTTTCAGCCGGGCCCCGGCAGGGATAACTTAAAATTTATATAGATATATATATATGTATATATAAAAAAGACTTTCATTCCTTAGGAACCGGTTCCCTATAAAAAGTTCTGATTTAAGGGATGTGCCACAGTATGTATTTTTTGTACCAATAGCGTTACCATGCGTCCGTATTTTCCCAGGAGGAATTTTTAAATTTTTAAATTTTAAAAATTCCTCCCAGACAGTGATTTAAGAACCAAAAAGCCTGACATGTCCAGGAAAATACGGGTGTATGTTAACCCTACCTAAAGTTCTTTTTTAAAAAGATGGGCCTGAACTAGAAACGAATTCCGTTTTACATGTGTGGGTCCCTGCCACTCCCTGGGGGTGTACTAGGGTGACCAGATGTCCTGATTTTATAGGGACAGTCCCAATTTTTGGGACTTTTTCTTATATAGGATCCTAATAACCCCCACCCCCGTCCCGATTTTTCACACTTGCTGTCTGGTCACCCTACGGTGTGCACATGTGTGGGTTCCAGCTGCTCCCTGCCCCCCTCATTGAAACAGGTGAGCAGGGTTACTGCCCTGGGAACTGCAGAGCACCAGTGGACATGGGGCTGGCTGGAGGCAGGGCAGGGGCTGACTGGAGGTAGGGTCTGGCTGCAGGCAGGGCAAGGGGTTCAGGGCTGGCTGGAGACGGGGTGTGCGGGACTGGCTGGCTTCAGGCAGGAGGGTGCAGCAGGGGTTGGCTGGAGACAGGGCAGGAGGTGCGGGGCTGGCTGCAGGCAGGGCAGGAGGTGCAGGGCCGGTGGTGTAGGGCTGGTGCGGGCAGGGGGGGTGTGGGGAGCTGGCTGGCTTCAGGCAGGGGCGCAGGGGGTACGACAGGGGTTGGCTGGAGACAGGGTGCAGGGCTGGTGCAGGCAGGGTGTGCAGCAGGGGCTGGCTGTGGGCAGGGGGGTGTGGGGCTGGCTGGAGGCAGGGGTTGGTGCAGGCAGGGCAGGGGTGTGGGGCCGGCTGGAGGCAGGGGCTGGTGCGGGCAGCGGGTGAGGGGCTGGTGCAGGCAGGGCAGGGGGTGCAGGGCTGGCTGGAGATGGGCTGGCTGTGGGCAGGGGGTGAGGGGCTGGCTGGAGGCAGGGGCTGGTGCAGGCAGGGCAGGGGGTGAGGGGCTGGCTGCGGGCAGGGGGTGCAGGGCTGGCTGGAGATGGGCTGGCTGCGGGCAGGAGGTGTAGGGCTGGCTGGAGGCAGGGGCTGGTGCAGGCAGGGCAGGGGGTGAGGGGCTGGCTGCGGGCAGGGGGTGCAGGGCTGGCTGGAGATGGGCTGGCTGCGGGCAGGAGGTGTAGGGCTGGCTGGAGGCAGGGGCTGGTGCAGGCAGGGCAGGGGGTGAGGGGCTGGAGGCAGGGCAGGGGGTGTGGGTACAAGGGGTACAGCCCACCCTGTACGGTAAGTGCCCCCTCCCCTCTCAGCACCGGGGTAGCAGCAGCAGCCCGGGGCTCTGGGGGCTATTTAAAGGGCCGGGGCGGTAGAAGCAATGGGAACCCTGGACTTTTTAAATAGCCCCCAGCGCCCCGCAGCCCTACCCCAGCCCTATCCCAGCCCCTGCTGGGAGCCCCAGGCCCTTTAAATTGCCCCCTGGGGAAGCCGGGCCACCCTGGTACAGCGCACCAGCTCTTGCCAGTACGCAGTACCAGGGCTTGGGCATGGGGCCCTCTTAGGGGTGGGGCCCAATTCAGGGGAATCAGGAGAATCGGCCTAAAGCTGGTCCTGTGTGGGGGTGGGGTGGGGTGGGGCAGGACTTGGTCCCATTCTGGGCACCACCAAAAATTGTACAAACCTGCCGCCCCAGTCCAGCCCAACCTTCTGCTGATGCACCTCAGCCCACACCCCTGCAGGGTTTGAAGCTTCCATTGCTTAAATTCCAGGACACTGAGGGATTTCAGCTCCCCTTTGCCCAGAGGGAACCTTCACCCCACTCCCAGCCAGGTTCTTGTCCATGGGATCACTGCAGGGGGGCTGGGTCCCTCTGTGTCTTTTCTCTCTCTGTGACAAGCCAGGGTGCAATAACTGGGGCATCTGAGCACCCAGGACCTTCTGTGGGGCTGCCATTCCCCTTCCCCTTCTGTGGTCTCATCAGTCATTGACTCCAGCCTTTTTTCTATCCATCGTCAGCACCATCCCAAGCAAGCTGCACTCGCCTCAAAAAGACAGTGTCCCCTGCTGGGTGTACATCACTGACCTCCCTCCTCTCTGAGCACTGACTGCCCCTCTGTTTCCTGGCCTCTCAGTCTGTGCAGATGGGACCTTTCCCTCCAGTGCTGGAGGATTCACCCTTCTCATCTACCATTGTCCCAAGCAGCACAGCGGGTGGGAATCTTACATGTACCGAGGTGACTTAGGAGCAGAAACCGCCCCCGACCTTCCATGCAATTGGCACTTGCCCCTCACTGAGCAGGATTGAAACTCCTGCAGGGAGATTGCTGGGCCACATCCCCTCTGGGCATGAGCAAAGCAGCAGGGTGAAATAGGAACCTGGAGATTGAACCCAGGACCTCATACATGCAAAGCATGTGCTCTACCACTGAGCTACATCCCCAGATAGTCTTTGCTTGCTATGGGTTACACCAGGGGTAGACAACCTATGGCACATGAGCTGATTTTCAGTGGCACTAACACTGCCCAGGTCCTGGCCACCAGTCTTGGGGGCTCTGCATTTTAATTTAATTTTAAATGAATCTTCCGAAACATTTTAAAAAACCTTATTTACTTTACATACAACAATAGTTGGTTATATATTATAGACTTATAGAAAGAGACCTTCTAAAAACATTAAAATGTATGACTGGCATGCGGAACCTTGAATTGGAGTGAATAAATGAAGACTCGGCACAGCACTTCTGAAAGGTTGCTGACCCCTGGGTTACACTCAGAGCCCTCTTGTTTCCAGAGCATCCAGTGGCCTAAGAGCAGCAGGGGGGACACATTCCCTGCTCTGAGGGCAAACCTGCTGTCCTGGAGATTGCTGGGTCTTAGGGGTCACTTTTCAGCAGGGCCAGATTTGATGTGAGGGGCAGAGAGAGTGGGTGCCCTGGACTCAGGGTGCAGAGATACAATCAGGCCTCTCCCCTGCATTGGGTGAGGGGTGCTGCCACTACCTGCTGGAAGGTAATGGGAGGGGAGGGGCGCTGTGAGTCACTCAACATCTGACCCTGGTGGCAGCAGTGGTGTGGGAAGCTCCAGGTGTTTCTAGGATCTGCTATTGCCACCTGCCTGTGAAGTCCAGCTTTCCCCAGCACATTCACTGCGGTGTAATTGGGTCACTGTTTCCATGGCTGAACAGCAAATAATTATTCCCAGTTTCCCTTCTATCTGCAGCAGGAGTAGCCTGTGTCGGTGGTTAATGAGGTGGATCTAGCTGTAGATTGTTATTCATTCCCCACCTTGACAATTCACACCGTCCCTTTCCTGCTCAAATCCCCAGCACCTCGGTGATCCTGGTAGCAGGGGTTGGGGCCTGAGATTTTCAGGGTCCTTTTTCCCCTCCACCTGGAGTGAACTCAGCTTTTTCCCCATCCCAGACAATCCATGAAATAACAACAGGGACATAAAGAAAGAGGGGAGGGAACATCTCACGGCCAGGGCTGGATGTGCCCAGGGCCCCCAACTCATCCATTGTTTCCAGGGAATTTGGCCCCCTGCTTTGCACAAGGGACAGAGAAAGATCTTGCTGTTCCTGCATCTGTGCAAGGAAAATTGTGCTTCCCTAGGAAAGAGAGGCGGGAAATGGCCCCATGGTGGGACAATATCCTCAGGATTAAGACCTAAGGACTCAGGCTGAGAACTGATATAATTCCACTCATCTGGGATTTAACAAATTGTCTTTCATGGAGCAGGGCCAGTTCCAGTGTTTTCGCCACCCCAAGCAGAAAAATAAAATAAAAAAGCTGCAATCAATGGCAGCTCTACCGCTGCCAGTTTTGGCGGCAAGTCCTTCCCTCTGAGAGTGACTGAGAGGGCCGAATTGCCGCTGAAGCCTCCTCTTTCCATTGGCCGCCCTAGGCACCTGCTTGCTGCGCTGCTGCCTGGAGCCAGCCCTGCCATGGAGACACTGGGAAGATGGGGGAAATCAGGAAAATAACATGGATTTATTTACATTGCAAGCGAAGAAAAAACAAAGCTTGCTTGGTTTAAAGTCACTTTTCCTTGACTGGGAATTGAACCCAGGCCTTAGCAATGAAAGTACCAAATCCTAAGCACTAGACCACCAGGAAGGTGAGGATATTGCTTTTCTTCTCACTTATGCTACACTTTCTTAGGCTACTTTCTAGCCACTTTCTGAAATTGCTCCACTGTCCACTCCCTGAGGGGCTAGGAGCAGAGAGTGCAGGAACCCCTGTGCTCAGGGTCACAACCTCAGCCCAACCCAAGTCACTGAAACAAACTCAAATGATGCTTCCTCCAGCAGGATCACAGAGACACACAAAAAAAACCCCATGAGGAACAATCCTCCTCTGCCTTCATTTACCCCATTGCAACCCTCTCAGCAGCCCGCTCTTGCGGGAAGGACTGAGCTGATAGGAGCTCTGGCATAGAGACCATGGGAGGAGTGTTTCTCCCCCTGGGTGTGAGCTGATCACATTCTGACTCCGTGTAATGGGGCTCTGAGCTTTGCCATCTTGTGAGTTCTGAGTGCTGAGCCCCCCCGGACCCTTCTGCTGGGAGCATGGGGATTGCACAACAGCTGCAAGCCCTTTTCCCGTCTCCTTGTCCTCCTCGGCTTCCCCAGACCTTCCCCACAAATGGTTCTATCAGGCGCTGGAGGGATCTAAGGACCTGCAGGTTTCCCTCACCCACCTCTTAAGGCAAACAGTGATTCCCTTCTCTGACACTCCTGGGCCTGGGCTTCTTTTGAGTTTTTCCACAGGGGACCTGATTCCCTGTGAAAATGTGTGTGTGGCATGTGGGGAACTCAGGCTCAGACTCTCCCCCACTAGATGAGTCCAACAGCACCTCCCCTTGGTGGGAGAATCCTAAATTCCACCCTCCCACCCTGGTTACTCTGACCAGCTGATGGCGACAGCATGCTAAATCAAACCCAGCTCTCTGGTCTAGAAAGCAGCATCTAACCAGCCTTGTAACAGCTCTGGTTTGCTTGCTGGACACATAACAAACCAGGAAAAAAGGCAAATGTCGGACAGGGAACCTCAGCTCACAAATAAACACCCTCAGGCTCCTTCTACACTGCGACTGGGCAGTTGACTGACTTTAAATCTAGCTAGCTCAGTTGGTAGAGCATGATGGTCTTTCAGGGTGTGAAAAACCCCAAAACCACTATAATTAAGCTGACCTAAGCCGTGGTTAGATAGTGCTAAATGAAAGGAAAGATTGTTCTGTCAATGTAGCTATTACAGGGATGGAAAACCCCTCCAGTTACTGTAGCAGCTGGCTACTCCACAGTGCTAAAGCAGTGTCACAGCAGCATTTTTAGTATAGCTAGCCTCATGGTGAGACCAGATCTGGCTCTGTGGACACTCAGACACTAGCAACATACTAATGCCTCCATAGTTGGCAGCATTCAAACCTGTGTGGGGAGACCCCAATGGATTTCTAGTCTATCATCTTAGCCACTCAGCCACAAGTACTTAATGTACAGTTACTTCACTACACCATGATTCTGTTCTCACAGAATTGTCACTTCAAATTGCTCAGACCAGCTCCCCCAGCACACTCACGGCTGCATTAGTGTAAGTGTGTCCATGGCTGAACAGCAAGAGTTCCTGCCCATTTCCCTTCCAGCTGGAGCATGATGAGAGTGTGTTTGTGTTTAATGACATTGCTATAGGTTGTTGTTCATTCCCCACACTGACAATTCAGACAGTCCCTTTCCTATTCGAATCTCCACCATATGATTCCAACAGCCGGGGTCAGGATTTCTCTGGGGCACTGAAATGTTTCAGGGGGTTGAACTCAGCCTTGCATTCCATCCCTCATGTTTCATGGACTAACAGCAGCAGCATAAAGAGCTGAGCCAATATCTCACTGTCAGAGGTGAAGACGTCCCCTCTGTCTGACCATCGCCATTGCAGGAGAGAAGGTTTCAATGGAATCGAATGCCCTGGCTCAGACCAGAGACACAGGGAGGTTTTGCTGTTCATGGATCTGTGCAAAGGAAATTGTGTCTCTGTGTGAAATTGAGGAGGAAAATGAAATGTTCACATGGTGGCCCAATGCCCTAACGAATGTGGGTGAAGGAGTCGGGCTGGAAAATGATTTTACAGGAGTTCGTATCAATTTATTGCCCTGATTAAAATCTATGGCTAAAGGCAGCCACTGTTGTTAGTACTTGAACCTGTGTAGGGACACCCCAGTGGGTATCAAGTCCATTGCCTTAACCAGGGATAGTCAATTATTTTATTAAGATCTAAATTTCTTGGTCAAGATATAGTCAATGTCTAGACAGCAGAGAAAATAATACACTGATGATAATAAGAAGAATTTAGAAATAATTTGCACTATGGGCATAACTGTCTGCTTTGGGGCAGGGACAATAACACATCCTGCTGCATTCGTCATTTCAAAGGGCGGTTTAGGATTTTCATTCTCACACACGGTGCACAAAGCAGGACTCAACCTGTCCGTAAACTAAACAAGCTGCTCACAGATTCTGGCAGCCACAATGACCATTTGGGTGAGAGCTCAGACCTGCCCCTGTCCCAGAGGAAGGGGGTCAGCTGTGTGGGGACTGGACCACTGACCTATCAGCTCTTAACTCCCAAACGTTCAGTAACTCTGTTATCAGTGCCTGTGAGTGTTATTTAAACCATAAGAAAAACCACACTGGGCCAGACCAAAGGCCCATCTAGCTCTGAATCTTGTCTTCTGACAGTAGCCAATACCAGGTGCCCCAACAACCAGTCAACAAGGCACCACTGGGAGTTGAACCCAGGATCTCCTGTTTACAAAACAGATGCTTTAGCCAGCTAAGCCATGGTGCCAGTGGGTACCTATAACACACTGTCTGCCCACACCTGACTCCCTGCCATCGCCACCAGGGCCTGAGAAGTTTGGATTCTGCAAAGCAGAGCAGCAGGTGAGGTTTTCCTTGCAAGCGGTGTGTGAGTGAATCTTTGGCCAGGTCTGCACTACAAAGTTGTTTCAGCAGAATTATATTGCTCAGGTGTGTGAAAAACATACTATGCTCCCTCGGTTGGTAGCTTGTGGCTGGTGTACACACTGCAATGCCATGTCTGGCGACAAAACTGCCCTGTTTTGCTGACAAAATAAAACGACTTCAATGAGAGGCCTAGAGCTTTTTGCAGCAAACTTAAAGTAACAGAGTAAACGCTGCTGTTCATTATATCACCATAACTGGCCTTCCCCAGTATCCCACAATGCCTGCTGTGAACTCGCCTGCCCTGCATTCCTGCTACAGAGCCATGGGCCCCTCCCCTTTCATCGCTCTGGGAAGTTCTGACAGCTGAGCCTGCTGCTCTTCTCCGGCAGCCAGGAGCAAATCACTGCTGTGGATGCTGCTCTCTCCCGCCCTGCGAACACAGAGCAGGGTGGTGGGAACTTCCTTACATGGGGGGCACCGGCATCTGAATGTGACACCCCCATGACACCCCTTCCCTCGAGGAGGCTCTTACCTTCTAAACAGGGATGTCTGTTTTCTAGTAAAATCACTAAAAGGGAAGGAGAAAACTCAAAAGAGGTTCCTCCTGGCGCTCACGTCCATGAAACTGAATACTCTCTCTGTCCTCAAAGAGAGACCTGGAGAAGGAGACTTGCTGCAGCAAACCCACAGGGGTCTCTGAGGTTTCCCTGGCCCCTCGCCCCTGTCCTGCCTGGCTGATGTCAGCATCTCTCTGTGAGGTCACCACCTCCCCACCACCTGTGACCAATAGTCTGAGGTCCTGCAAAAGGCCTTTGTGATGTCACTGCCTCACCACTCCCTTGCTGTGCTAATGTCCTGCCCCTGGCCAGGCACTGCGGAGGTTTGAGCTACTCCCTGTGGATCACCCCACTCAAGGAGCATTCGTTCTAGGCAGCAGGCCGGCTAGACAAGAAAACATCAGACGCTGTTCCCAATGCTACACTCAGTTTTTCAGAAACTTGTCGACTTTATGGCCAGAAGAGACCATAAGAGCATCTAATCTGACCCCCTGCATATTACAGGCCTCCTGTATGACACAATAGCTACTTTTGGGCAAACACATTCCAGAAAGGCATCTAGTCTTCATTAAATGATATCAAGAGATGGAGAATCCACCACTTTCCCTAGAAGACATTTTTCTCCAGCCCTCAGAACATTTGGTGGCTCTTTGCTATTGAACGAGCTCAACCTGTTTAGCTTATCAAAAGAAGATTGAAAGGTGATTTCACTGAAGTGTTGAAGGGCCTTAATGGAGAGAAAAGATTGGGTATGAAAGGGCTCTTTAATCGAGCAGAGAAAGGCATAACAGGACCCAATGGCTGGAAGGTGAAAAGAGACAAATTCATATTACAACTAAGGCACAAATATTCAACAGCGAGGATGATTCATGACAGGAACAAGCTCCCAAGGAATGTGGTGGATTCTAATTCTAATTCCTTATGAATATTCTGTGTGTTTGTGTCTGCAGGGGAGGAACATGCTATATGCCCAGAGGCCTTTATTCCTCCAGCCTGCAAGGACCAAGGGGATGTCAAGGAGTTGCTCCTTCATTCCCCCCCACAGAAAGGTCCTTCTTAGGAAAGGCAAAATCCTGGAGAGAAAGAGTAACACCAAAGAAGACTCCAGAAAGACAGATTTTTATAGTCACAGTGAGAAGTTTATCACCTGACCAGGGACTTGAACTCTGGACCCTCAGATTAAAAGTCTGATGCTCTGCCAACTGAGCTAGCCAGGCTCACATACAAAAAGTGCAAGTTGGTGCAGAGGTGAAGCTAGATAAGAAAAAGCGAGACAGCCACAATAGGGGAAACCTGCTGCTCTCTCTCTCTTCCCAGCCCTGGCCTGGCTGGGTATTAGTGCTGGTTAAAAAGATGGGAAAATATCGGCATCTACCAGCCTTTCATAGCTGTACAAGACTCAGGCACAATACAGAGGTGCCCATCTGCAAGTGCCAAATGGTTGGATTGGCTAATGCAGCCTGTAGACGTCCAGGGCACACTGGGATATACAGCCAAGTGTCCATCTCCATCATTCTTTCAAAGGGATAATGATAATGGTAGCAAGGTTCACAACTGACTTAGCAGTTGCATACAAAGGTGCACGTTTGGCAGTTACGTTGGCTCAGGTTGGCCACCCTGGTCTAGATGTGGAAGTTACAATATTTAAACTTGAAAGAGGGGCCAATTTCCCCATCATTTCCCACCTTTACATCCAAACATGATGAAGGTAGCAGATAGAGCCAGAGCAGGTTGTCTATGGGACCAAGTATATGCAGAGTATCCTCGACAGAGGTTTGTTCAACCTGTTCTTAAAAACCTCTGAGGACAGAGACACCACAGACGCCTTTGGGAGCCTATTCCAGAGCTTAACTGCACTCAGAGTCTGACATTGGTGAAGTAGGAGGCTGAGAAAAACAACACTGGCTGTCAGAAAAAAACAGCCCTCCCTGGTGCTTTAAGCAGTAGGTTCTGGTGTTTTAACAGCCATGGCCTGGGTTCAATTCCCCCTAAAAACCAAAAGTTTTTCAATGAAAATCTCCATTCATTTCGCATTTGAAATGGAAAGGAAAAGAGGGCTTCTTGTCCTTATCAACAAGGCAAAGAATGGCTTTTTGCTCAGTAAATATTTTTAAAAGGCGCTGACTCGACCTGAAGATCTCATTGCATTTGTATTTACAATGGAATGATTCTCTCTAGGATAGACAGAAATTCTTCAGCTAGACTCGGATTCCACGGGAATACGAGAAGCGATTGTGTCTAACACCTGCCTTTTTTTGGACAACAGTGATGTCCAAGTTTTCCATGGACATTTCCCTTCCAGCACCTCAGCCCACGCCGACAATACAAGAAACTGAAATGCACAGAAAGTTTCTCACCATAGGATTCACTGACCAGGCCGGGGGAAAAGTTTTGCCATTTGAAGATGTTTGAATTCCCTCCAACTTCTCTCATACAAATGCTAAATAGTTGGTGGTGTAATGTTACAGGAGAGGTTGAAATTAGGCTATTTTGTCAGATAGAAGACAGTGATTGTGTCAGGAGTGGGATGTGAATGGAGCCTAGAGCAACAAATGACAGTGTTAGGGGGCTTATTCCTTCACCCTCTTACTTCCCTGGTCCTTCTCGCATGACCAGAGAGCAACAATACCCAAAGTCCAAAGGCGCAAACAATTTGATGTTTATTGGGGTGAACGTCCAGCAAGCACGATTCCAGTTTCCTTCCTCAGTGCCCCCTTCCCAGCTCTGACACCACAGAGCCTTGTCTGTGTCCCTGTTTCTGTTCCCATCCCCGTTCCCATTTCCCCCTGTAGCAAAACATGATCCCAATTCCCCCATCCCCAGTCCCTGGTCCCATTCCACTCCCCACCCCCCGCCTTCCTGATTGACTGCAGACTATATAGTAAAACCTGAGTTTTGCTTAGCTATTCCTTAACCAATCATTTTACTGAAATTTAGCTAACCGATCCTAACATACTGTAACATGGTTATTTAACCAATTATATTCCACCACCTTCATTGGTTTACACCCAACAAAATGAATTATACAGCAGACAGAAACAATCACAGAACCAGACAGAGACCATGCAAATAAACATACAAAACAATACAGAAGGGAGGATTTCACAACTATATCTATACAGACATAAGGGTTTTCCAGCTGTGTCTATTGATAAGTGAGTTCTTGCCAGACAGGATGCTACCAAACTAAGTTTCTCTTTCTCTGGAGGTGATAGGAATATCAGGACAGGATTGTATTCCTAACAGCCCAATAGCACCTTATTTCAGTGTGACTAGTTGGGAATGTGAGGATGTGACCATACACTTCCCAGCTTATGGCTGCCTTTGCTGCTTAGCCGAAGAACCAGGCCTCAGACTGTCACAGTAAGAGAAGGCCATTACACAGACAGACAGTGATTTTTTATTCTTTCTTTTATATCTTTATAACTAGCTAAGTGATAAAAATACACCTAAATTCTTAAAGTACAGGCCTTTGCAGACTGGCCTGAATCTCTGTATCCTAACAGTCCTCCAGGTCAGGCAGCCTCTGGGTAAGGGGGTGGGGACTCAGATCCTCCCGCTGGCCAATTCCACCAGGGTCGTGTATAAACCAGGGAAGTTCCCCACAATAGCCAGACCAGATGCCCCCTTTACACTTGCACTCTGTCCTCATTGCTTCTCTCTCTCCTTTCCCCCCATCTCTGCTGCTCCCTCTCTGGGCTTTCTCAGCACCTGGCCCCACAGCGCTTCCTGGGGGCCAGAGACTGCGCTTTCTACACCTGCTCCTGTGGATGTGGCCTCTCTCCTGATTGCTAAGGAAAGGAACCTTTCCAGGAAATGGCCACAGCTTCTGGGAATCCCTGTGTGGCTGTGAACAGAGTTTGGCTCCTGGCACACAAGGCAACTTAAAAGCTGAGCACCCAGACAGGGGCTTGAACCCTGGACCCTCAGATTAAGAGCCTGATGCTTTACCAACTGAGCTACCTGAGCTTGTTGAAAAACACCTTCACCGTTCACCACAAGAGTGAGCAGGGAGGCAAAAGAGAGGCAAAAAAAGTCCCTCTTTTTCTGCACAGCCACTGCCTGTCAGCAGGATTCCTCCTCCTCCTCAGGGAGACTAAATCTCTGTGCTTAGACAGCTGGTCCATCCGCTGCACCCCAATCCCCCATGCCTGAGCCTCCCTGCCAAAGCCCTGCACCTGGCCCCATACAATTAAGTCTCACGTGTCGCTGGGAACTCAACTTCTTGTGCCCAGAGAGTCTCGGCCCCCTCAGTAGATGTCCTGAGAAACACAGTGTCCGGCTTTTCCAAAGAAGTGCTTAGACCCCCTCATCATGTGGATCAGATGATTCAGGATTTGAGTCCCATCGTGGTTGTGCTCACTTTGTGCTGGAAGTCCTGCTCCTTGCAGGGCTGGAACCTCTTCTTCGCTGCTCAGGCCAATGCTCTGGCTGCAGCTAGAGCCCCGGGAAGGAGTTGGGGGGTGGGCGTCACAAAGGCTGGGGCATGAGCCCCAGGTGCTTCCAGTCTCGCCTTTGCCCTTCCTCACTTGCCAAAGAAACTGGGCGGCTCCACTTCCAAAGTCAGCACCTTGAGTGGGAACGGTCAGAGGCCCCATCAGGGGGCCTGGCCCTGCTTTCCTACCTTCTTCTGATGTTGGCCACAGAGCATCAGCAGCCACTCCACATGCTGGTCTGTGGGTGGCCTTCAGTGGGGGGTTGGCATGCCAGGGAGCAGCCTGGCCAGGTGTCTTTCTGGC
>NW_025423243.1:0-28264 GCF_020497125.1 Mauremys mutica
TGGGGAAAAGCCTCTTGGGTAAAATCTCCTGCCCCACTGCCAAAGTGAGCACAGAGCGTGGGAACGGTAAGAGGCCCCACCAGGGGGGCTGGCCCTGCTTTCCTACCGTCTTCTGATGCTGGCCACAGAGCGACAGCAGCCGCCCTGCATGCTCCTCTGCGGGTGGCCTTCAGTGGGGGTTTGGCATGGCAGGGAGCAGGCTGGCTGAGTGTTTTTTGTGCCCATCTGAAGGCCACACATAGGCATGGTCCTGCCCTCCTCTGGCCCTGACCTCAGTTGCTCTGTGGTTTTTAAGCCTTCCCTTGGAGCTGTCAGCACCAGCCGCCTCTGCTCCAGGTGCCCAGAGGAGGAGAGGTGCTGGGCTCCCGCCTGGGACTCTGCCTCCCTCCTGCCTAGCCCTGACTATGAAGCCTGGCCCTGGCCCTCCTTCCTTTAAATGCCATGTGGGCAAGAGGAAGAGCTGCAGCGACAGGGACCAAAGTTGTGGGCATCAGGTGAAGCAGAAAGAAACCCAACCGTCAGGTCAACCCGCAGGAATCTCTAGCCAGACGGTTAAGTTCTAGGACCCCGCCCTATGGTGGCCCAGCTGGACCAGAGACCCATTGCCAGTGGGCACCAGTGACCCAGGAGGAGGAGAAACAAAACATCACTCTAGTTCAGCCAGGGAGAGGGTAACCGAGCACATTGGGCTCCAAGGCTTTCCAGCAAACCACCCTACTTGGCAGAGGCCCCACTGAGATTTGAACTCAGATTCCAGGATTCAGAGTCCTGAGTGCTGCCCATTACACCATGGGACCTGCTGCTGTTTTGTTTTCTAGACCCCTGTGACTCTCAGCTGGCTGGCTTCCACTCTGCACTTATTGCTTCCCACCAGCGGCTTCCTCTCGCAGGACTCTCTCTCCTCCTCCAGCGACTGTGGGCCTGCACGGCTGGATCCGCGGGTCCTGCCCTGAGTCCCCGCATCCCCCTGCTTTGTCTCCATTCCCTGCAGGCTGCAAAAATGTCAGGGGAGGCCGCCCCTCCCTTCACTCAGTGCTCCCGCTCATATCAGCCAACTGCAGCCTCATCTCCTGGAACTCGGGCAGCTGTCGCTTGATCCTGTTCTACAGTCACACGCTGACTGGTTCCCCAGCCTGGATGGTCTTGTGGAAATCCCACAGGCGACACTGCAGGACTTGGCACTGTTGGTTTCTTTAATGTTGTGGTGTTTGCACGACTGCCAGAACAAAGCCGCCAACTCCTCCCTCACCGACTCCCACCAATCCCCCTGGTTGCCATAGAACCCTCTGATGCTTTCCCGTTCTGCCAACACCTCCAGGCCTCGGCCCCCTGCTCCTTTATCTTGCAAGCTCTGGATGTTCAGCTTCCAATATCCTCTGCCCTGGGTCAGGGACAGGGGTGGCTCCAGGCACCAGCGCAGCAAGCGGCGGGGGGGTGGCCTGCTGGTCGCTGTGAGGGTGGCAGTCAGGCTGCCTGCAGGAGGTCCCCTGGTAATGCGGATTAGGCGGCATGTCTGCGGGAGCTCTGCCAGTGCCCCGGCTGCAGCAGCAATTCGGTGGTGGTACGCTGAAGGCACAGGATCGGCAGGCCTCCCACAGGCATGCTGCTGAATCCGCCTTACCAGAGGACCTCCCGCAGGCATGCCACCGAATCCGTGTTACCAGAGGACCTCCCGCAGGCATGCTGCCGAATCCGCCTTACCAGAGGACCTCCGGCAGGCATGCCACCGAATACGCCTTACCAGAAGACCTCTGGCAGGTGTTGGAATAGATCTGTATTACATTATACACTAATGTTAGATGTGTAGAAAGTGTGACTAGAAAGTGTTAGCCAAAAGGGCTCGTTTCCCCCTGGAGCTTACCTAATTACACCAAGGAGGCACGGAGACAGGAAGACAAGTACCACACCCTTTATTGATCGGTCAGCTGAGCGGGTGTTCCTCTCGGCTAGTGCCAGAGAAAGAGACACACCTTTCATGGCCAAGCGGCCTACCTTTATAGCCGGTAACAAACAACTTAGCCTACGTTTGTCTACGTCATTTGGTTGACCTATAGACCCTGTACATGTATCTATTAGGGGATAATTGGATATGCAGGATACATATATCATTTTGTGGGGGCTACAAGATACATCTGTTGAGGATACATTTGTCATTCTGAAGGGGACACAAGATACATCCGTTGACCCTTTGTACTAGATACTTTGGATGCATACATGTGAATGCAGCTGCATACACTTGGGGAGCCAACATATACTTGGGGAGCCAAACAAAACTGATAAGCGAAATAGCTGACTTAGGTAGATACATGGCCTTCAGTCTAATGAGTTCTGTAAGCTTTCCAACACAGTTTGGGCAAGCATAACATAACTTTGGTTTACTCAGGCCTAATACGGAAAGGCTTCATTAGCACTATGATTTTCCAACAACTCCCCCCTTTGAGAATACTCACCAAACCTTTTGGCTGAGTTTTCTCACACTTTGAGGCCAAAAAGCAATGAAGCTCTGCAGAAATATTTACAACTGCTCTTTTAAGCTTAGTCACCCCCAACCCAGGAATGAATGCATGGACAAAAGAGTGGAACCTTGTTCATTTAACAACTAAGGGATCAGGGCACTGACTATAACTCAGGTAGGTATACTTAATGGTTTAATTTCCCAGATGTCTCGGTGAATAATTTAGTCCCATATGCATCCTCCCCATGGACCCAGCAGGATTCGGTATGTGGGAGCCACACCCACCCTAACCGGTCCATATGCTTGGAAGGAGCACTGTAAATGTACACACTTTCATCCAGAAAGTGTCCAAATATGTTTCCATGACCACAGATCAGATGGTACTTCAGATGTGTCTGTAAGGGCAGTGGGCCAAGTCTGGTACTCAAGATTACTCCAAATGGCCATCAGCTGGTCATTCAGGAAATCCTGAAATTTTAAACATACTAGATCCCACTGCAATGCCTTCCCAGCCTCAGTGATATTCAATACCATCTCTGTCAGTAACTTCTGGGTTATAGAACTAAGGGTGGAAATGACATGTAACTCACCAACTTCAGCCTATACTTGGGTTAGCTGAACTTCAGAAATAAGGCTAGTGGCCCTTTCTAGTCGGCCCAATTTCTTATTATGTTTTTGGCCTTTAAGAATATTCCAAATGGCTGTTACACTGTTAGCCCCAGCCCACAGGGATCTGCCCAATTTCTTCTTTTTCCAGAGGAAATAACCCAGGCTTTTTGTTGTGCTAATCTAATGGCAGCCCCTTGTGAGCAATCTGGGTATGTAAAAGTGATCTGAAAACTGGATAAAGACGATATCATTTAAAATCCAATTAGGGAGGGCAATACATACTAAAGGATTTATCCAAAACACAGGGCGCAGCCTGTAGAATAAACCCCAAAATTCAATTAATACCACATTTCCAAACAGGATCCCACAAGTTTCTTCCTGCCAGTGTAGAATTTTTGTTTCTTTACCAGGGTCAGTACTCAATGTTCTTTTTAGTCAGGAATTCCTGGACTTTGGCAATGTCAGTGGAGTGAGCGTTCCTTCTCCTTTCCCAAAACAATTGTAGTTTAGCATTCTACAGGGGAGAGATTATCAGCACATCACCCTGTAATGGTTTTTGATTCTTCTAGAAAAGTTCAAAGGCACAGTAGGTCTGTCAGCGGACAAGGGAGAGGTTAGCTAGCACGTCACCTTGTCCTTTTTCCCTGCTGTCCAGAAGGCACAGTGGAGCTAGAAGAAGGAATAGGCTAATCATATAGGAGAGTTCTCCTGATGTGGACGGGTCTTTTTGCAGTGAGAATCATGGGTCCAAGCAGTCAGTCTTTGGCACTTCACAGCGGTGTTGGTAATCAGCAGGACTCAATAAGGGCCTTTCCAGCGTGGAGCCAAAGCAGTCTTTTGTTGGTGGACCTGTACATTGATCCGGTCTCCAGGTTCCATGGAGTGGCAGGGCTGCTAGGGTCTTCGGGTAGTGCGTCTTTACCTGTGTAAAAAGGAAACCTAACACATTGCATTAGTGTCTTTGCAGATTGTACAGCTGGTTGGGCATATTCAAGCCCCCCTTTTCTGGTTGTTAAAACTTGGCTAACTGTGAACAGTGTCCTTGAATGAAGTCAGTGTATCTCTTTTTTTTTTTTTTTTTGGACTGAGCTTGCTAATTAAAGTTTTTCTCAGTTAACTCGTTCTTTTTCCTTTTCCCCTTTTTGGCTTCTTTTTTAACCTACAAAGGAAACTTTTACTTTTTACTTATACACCTTTTGTTAACAATGAACACATACACATTGGTGTTATACAGTACATTAGTCTTATTATTTAATGTATGCCACATATACCATTCTACTAAAATAACCTTATTACAGAGCTTTGGAACAACAAGCCAGGACAAGCACACCCACTTTGATGAGTTCATTTAATACAAGCTCTAGTTCAATAGCTTCCCACCATCCCCAGCCCTCTGGCTAGAAATCTGAGGTAGCCAGAAGGATCCCATGTACAATATGGGGAGTGGGTTAACTTTTTATGTTCTTGCTTCCAAAGACTGTTAGTATGCAATTTGGCCAATGCAGTTTTTTTCTTTTACTTAAGAAAATACATAAGACTTTAGTATATCACATTTTTCTGATGTATCCAAACACTTTGTATTTGAAGTTGAACAAAACAAATATCTGCATTTCAATTCAAGCCTTCTGCTTTATTTCAAACCAGACCATCCCATGAAAATATTAAACACAACAATTCTGACCACGAGACAGACACCACAAGACAGAACATAGAACACAAAACATAATTTTTACTCTGCCAGTAAATCATGGTATGTTGTATGCTGTTTAGCTGGCATTAGTTTTCTTTGATTATCTGAAAGACAAAAACAGAGGTCTACCCCTTCTGGGCAGTCAATTATTGCTTAAAATATACAAATACCCTTGTTGATTTTAGGCAAAACAGGGGAATTACCCCATATTTTCTTGTATATGTTTTATAGGCAGCCCAGGTTTCAGTGGCTTTTACCTTATCAGTTAGATAATTTGCATTAATACAGATGCTTTCTGGCTTGCTTTTTACTTTTAACTCCTGCTTTTAAACACTGAAAGAAAACATCACCACTTATAGTGCCTTAGAGCCTAATAAATTTTCATTTACATAGCACTGGATACATTCTTCAGCTAATTCAACAAAATTGTTCATAGCCAAATGATTGCAATCTAATAATTTCTTTGCCTGAATTTATTTACAAACATTTAAAAAAAACACCAAGAACTTTTCTCTTTAGCATTTTTACAAAGTTCAGCTACTATTCCCTCCAGCAACTACAGAGTTAACTCTTCACTCTCCTTCAAATCACTTGCTCTTTCCTTATATCACTTGCTTTGTCTTTCAACAGCCACTTACCAATTCAAATCACCATTCCAAATATCCTTCTGAGTATTTGAAATCCCCATGCTTACACTCACTTACTTCTTCCTTCCACTAGACCCTCAAAAGTTTCCAACCTGTTCTCCAAGCTCTCTGTCTGTTGCCTGCCCGCCTGGGCCCGATCCTTTTTTTTTTTTTTTTTTTTTTTTTTTTTTTGCTGAACCGTTTCTTTCATGGGCTTCTGCCCCCACCTTTCTGGTCTTTTCCCTAAAACATTTTATTCACAAGACTACCCGAGTCCTCCCGTGTGAGGCTCGCCACCTGGGCAAAACACATGGCCCACTGGCGTTTAACTATTTAATTGCCTCTTGTAGCAAACACACTGCTGTTACGGCGTATGCTGAGCACAAATGGTTAAATTTTAACAAGTCCCTGAAGGACTGGTACTTGCTTAGCCAGGGCTTCCTTTTCTCCAACTACTCTATTGCCCAGTCCTGCTACGACTGGGGGTAGATCCTTTCACCTGCCACCCTTCCTGGTCAACTAGGGTGGAGAGAGGAATGCTAAACCCTTCTCCAGTTCTCAGACTTACTGCAGCTGAGAATGGGCACACCTTTAATTATGCAATCCTCAACATATAACACCAACAGAACCAAATAAAACAAACATAAAACAACAAGGGTAAAACAAATAGATGGTGTAAATTCTACAGGGTTCCCCCATTCTCTATTGCTCACCAAACTGTGACAAATTTCTGTTACCAATTTATGCCTCATGTCAGGTGATCAAACTGACACTGCAGGACGGTGGGGGAGGATAGAGAAAACACACCATATAACCAAATTTTAAAGCTTCATTACAAATAATAAAACAACAATGGAGAGTGTTGGGAACGCTTCCACATCACTCATAAAAAAAATATGAATGCCCCATACTTACACATATCCAGACTGGCCACGTCTGTATATAACATTCAGAAAAGGGGAATAGGTGGACGGGAGATTATCCTGTATATAGCTTGTTCAGAATTTCCAACATGCTTCTGCTCTTGGGAAGGCTGTTCTTTTACATCCTGGAATCTCCTGCGGTGTCTCTTTCAGAGATTCTAGTCCAGGTCAGCTACCTGTGGCTTCTCCAGTGTCACCAAGCCACACCAGCACCGGCATCCGTCACAAAGTCAGACTGTTGGATCTCACCAAACAGTTAAGATTTGCAAATGTAATCTCAGTTCTGTAACTTGTACTGCCTTTGGCTTGCCTGTCTCTATTTTTCCACAGCCAGCTGGGGCTGAAAGCAGTTTTTCTTTGTAAAACAACTTTTTCTTCATCTCTCTGCCAAGCTGAATTTCAAATTAACCCATTCCTAGACAAATTGCTCACACTGTGTCAGAGGCTTTTCTTTGGTGATTAAAAGCTCCTCTGAGATATATGATCTTATCTAGATTAAAGGTACCTTTTAATGGGCATTGTTTAGATGGATCTTCACGCGTATAAAGATTCCAATTCTCTAAATACCTGCAGGTTTTAAAACCATAATGTACGTACATATAATATGCTGGGGTACCCTTAGGGGGTGAGGTGGAATGTTTAGACTGTCCCTTACCCATTTTCTACTCACACACACCTTCCTATTTGTGGGTTCCTTTACCATTAGGGGCCCAAGGTCCCAACCCTCACTCTTCGGGGGCGTTAATCCTCAAAACCCAGGAGGTAAACGCACTTACCGCGCCCGGAGTGGCCGCGTCCGGCAGGTGGACTCCCCTCTTCTGGTACTGTCTTGCTTCCGTGTCGGCTGGAGTTCTCTGTGGAGGGGGCGTAGCCATCCCGGCCGATTGCGGCGACCCGGAGCTTGAGCAAACCAATAGCTCAAGGTGGCCACTCTCCTGAGCCGTCCTCGGCCGCCGGTCAGCGCCCCCAACAGGGAGAGAAGTCCCGGCGTGGAGTCGCCATTTGTTAGCCAAAAGGGCTCGTTTTCCCCCCGGAGCTTACCTAATTACACCAAGGAGGCACGGAGACAGGAAGACAAGTACCACACCCTTTATTGATCGGTCAGCTGAGCGGGTGTTCCTCTCGGCTAGTGCCAGAGAAAGAGACACACCTTACATGGCCAGATGGGCTTACCTTTATACCCCGAAACAAACAACTTAGCCTACGTTTGTCTACGTCATTTGGTTGACCTATAGACCCTGTACATGTATCTATTAGGGGATAATTGGGTACGCAGGATACATATATCATTTTGTGGGGCCTACAAGATACATCTGTTGAGGATACATTTGTCATTCTGAAGGGGACACAAGATACATCCGTTGACCCTTTGTACTAGATACTTTGGATGCATACATGTGAACGCAGCTGCATACACTTGGGGAGCCAACATATACTTGGGGAGCCAAATAAAACTGATAAGCAAAATAGCTGACATAGGTAAATACACGGCCTTCAGTCTAATGAGTTCTGTAAGCTTTCCAACACGGTTTGGGCAAGCATAGCATAACTTTGGTTCACTCAGGCCTAATACAAAAAGGCTTCATTAGCACTATGATTTTCCAACACAGGGTTAGGGGCATGGGGGAGGACGTAGGGTGAACAGTGCAGGGTTAGAAGCACAGGAAGGGGCACGGGGCTCTCCTGTGGCCCAACCCCACAGGAGATTGACCCCATGTTTAAAGAACAAACCTCTATACTAAGGGCTGCAATATCCACTGGGGTGAGAAAAACGGCATCAGCTCCTTGCTGCCCAGCCTGTGAGAGCTCTGACTGTGCGTCTATAAAGGGAACAGCGAATGGAAGTTAAGTGGCTCCGGTTCGCGCTCTGTTAGAGTCCCACGGGGAACAGTGAGCAGAAGTTAAGTTGCCTCCTGTTCTCTAACTGATGGGTGGGGGGGCAGGAGGGATTAGGGGCATGGAGAACGGGGGGGGCCTGACAGGCGTTGGGCTGTGGGGTTCCCTGCTGCAGCTCCGCAGACTGGAGCCTGATCCTCCTGTGCAGGGCCAGCTCCAGCTTTTCTGCCGCCCCAAGCAGGAGCGGGGAAAAAGGACAAGCTGTGGCTCTTCGGCGGCAGCTCAACCACACTGCTGCTTCTGCGGCAGTTCGGCGGCGAGTCCTCCCCCCCTTCCTCTTTGGCAGCAATTCGGCAGCAGCTCAAAGACTAAGACAGGGAATGAGGGACCCGCCACTGAATTTCCGCCAAAGACCCAGCCGTGCTGCCCCGATACCGGACGGGCCGCCCCTTTGAACTGGCCGCTCCAAGCGCCTGCTTGCTACACTGGTGCCTGGAGCCAGCCCTGCTCCCGTGACAAGCAGGGGCTGGTGCAGAGCGTGGCAGGGCAGGGAGATGACATCTCCCCTAAGGGTGGGGCCTTTTCACAGCAAGGGCAGCACCTCCCCGCAGGAGCACAGACCCCACCTGCTCCTCCTGCTTTCTCCTGACACGACCACTCCAATGGTGCAGGGGGCCCTGCCCTGGCTGGGGGGAGATGGAGGCAGTGGACACTACCACTCCCATGGTGCCGTAGGATTTTCAGGTGGGGTGCCCCCCCCCCAGGGTTGGGCTCCAGGGGAGGTTTGGCAGCTTAAGGGACTGGGGGGGGGTTGCTTGGAGGAGGTTTGAAGACCAACAGCGAAGGGGAAGTTGGACACTGGCCAGAATACCAGGAGCTAGCGGGTGATAAGGGGGGTTCTGGGCATCAAAGTGGGAGCTTCCCCACCTTCCCAGCCACAGGTCCACGGGGCTCATGGATGGAGGAGTTTGGGGGGCTGTGGGGGCCCCTGAAGGACTAGCTCAGCGTGTGATGAGTGACTGGGGTGTATGTGGGGCCGGACTGTGGGTTGGGGTGCCCAGGGGGACCCCAGGGAAGGGACTAGGGGGATTAGGGATAGAGGAGGGTGGGGTTACCAAGGTGCATTGTGGGAAGGTGGGATTTAGAGCCCAGAGTGGATGGGTGGGGGCGGGTTGGAGGACCCCACAGTGGCTGAAAAGGGGAACCCGGCAGGTTGGGGGGCAGCAGAGATTGGAGATGAGGAACCCCCCACCCTGGGGATGGGAAAGTGGGGCCCAGCCATGGAGAAATGGGCTGGAATCAATTAGGGGCAGGGCACTGAGGTTGGGGTGGGAGCACTGAGGATGGGGGGGAGGAGGAGGAGGGCGGGGGGATGGGAATTTCCTTGGGGTGGAGAGAGAATTGAGAGTGTCTCAGGGGGTTGTACAGAGGTGTTGCCCGGGTGAGAAACTGGCTAAAACACAGGCCTCGCTGTGAGCAGGATTCGAACCTGCGCAGGGGAACCCTATTGGATTTCGACTCCAATGCCTTAACCACTCAGCCATCAGCACAAAACTTCCCCAATGCCAGAGAAACTGGTAAAAAATCCCAATGCCCAGACGTGAAGTCATCTGAACTACAGAATTCCCACCGCAAACCTGGCCCCCAAAGCACAGGGGGGATTGGGGGTTTGTTCCCTTTGCTTAGTCATGTGCACAGAGAGCGCGTTTAACAGTCTCCCCTCCACAGAGCGGGAAGGGGAAATGATTTTCAACTTGAAGCCTGGTGTGAATGAGGATGTCTGGACCAAGGGGCCAGGGACTGGCCTTTGCTAGAGAAACCACTGTCAAGTTTTAGCCAATTTGGACAAGTCAGCAAATAAGAACAACCTCAGGTCTCAGTAACTGCTGCAGGTAGCAAAGTCCTACAGGGAGCAGTTTCTGGCACTACACCTGCACAGCTCTGATCCCCGGCTCTTCTCGGGCTCCTGCTCTCTCCTTAGCTCTGCCCCACTCTGGTCCAGGCAGTTCCAGCTCCCACGGAGGATGGGACCCCCCTGGCCTGGTGACTCCCTCATTACACTGCCTGGCCTGTCAGTGCGGCTAACTTGGAGCTTTGGCCTCTCCCCATTGCCCCTGCGGACTGTCAGTCTCAGGTGCCTGATTTCCCATTGGCCCTTCCCCCTTCTATTGGGACTGGGAACTACCAACCAAACCCCCACTAAGTTTCATTAAGGGGCCAACAGTCCCTTATACAAGCCGGCCCCGTGAGGGTCACCGATGTGCAGAAAAAGCAGCACAAGCTGGTCCCATGGTGTAACGGGCAGCACTCAGGACTCTGAATCCTGCAATCTGACGGCAGGTCCATACTCACTGCGCGGGTTGACACGGTGAGTTCGACTTCACGGAGTTCGAACGATTGCGTCTGATCTAGACGCGATAGTTCGAACTCCGGAAGCGCCGCGGTCGACTGTGGTACTCCACCACTGCAAACGGCAGTGGTGGAGTCGACAGGGGAGCCGCGGAGTTCGACCCCGCCGCGTATGGATGGGTGAGTAGTTCGAATTAGGGTACTTCGAATTCAGCTACGCTATTCCTGTAGCTTAATTTGCATACCCTAATTTGAACCCCCTTTTTAGTGTGGACCAGGCCTGAGTTCAATTCTCAGTGGGACCTTGTGTTGGCTTGTGGTAAAGCCCTGGAGCTCACAGTGCTCAACTTCCCTGTTTCCAGTTGTTCAAGAGCCAGTCTTTCCCATCCTGTTGGGTTATTATGGCTGTGGTGGGTCAGGGCTCTAGAACTGGCTACTGACACCTGAGGGTCGGGATTCTCACAGCTTCACCTGATGCCCACAAGTTTGGCCATTTTGCTTGTAGCCACATGTTGCCTCTTGTCCACCTGGCACTTGAAGGAAGGAGGGCCAGGGCCAGGTTTGATAGTCAGGGCTAGGCAGGAGGGAGGCAGAGTCCCAGGCGGGAGCCCAGCACCTCTCCTCCTCTGGGCACCTAGAGCAGAGGCGGCTGGTGCTGACAGCTCCAAAGGAAGGTTTAAAAGCCACAGAGCAATGGAAGGCCGAGCTAGACGAGGGCAGGACCATGCCTATGCGTGGCCACCAGACAGCCACAGAGACACCAGGCCAGCCTGCTCCCTGCTCCCTGCCATGCCAAACCCCCACTGAAGGCCACTCACAGACCAGCCTGCAGGGCGGCTGCTGATGCTCTGTGGCCAACATCAGAAGAAGGTAAGAAAGCAGGGCCAGCCCCCCTGGTGGGGCCTCTGACCGTTCCCACTCATGGTGCTCACTTTGGCAGTGGAGCCGCCCATTTTCTTTGGCAAGTCAGGAATGGCCAAGGCAAGACTGGAAGCACCTGGGGCTCATGCCCCAGCCTTTGTGACACCCAAACCCCAACTCCTTCCCGGGGCTCTAGCTGAAGCCAGAGCACTGGCCTGAGCGGCTAAGAAGAGGTTCAAGCCCTGAAGAAAGCAGGACTTTCAGCACAAAGTGAGCACAACCACGAGGGGACTCAAATCCTGAATCATCCGATCCACAGGGAGATGCCTTATCCTTTAGGCCACATGATGAGGGGGTCTAAGCTCTTCTTTGGAAAAGCCGGACACTGTGTTTCTCAGGTCATCTGCTGAGGGGGGGCGAGACTCTCTGGGCACAAGAAGTCGAGTTCCCAGCGAGACGTGAGACTTAATTGTATGGGGCCAGGTGCAGGGCTTTGGCAGGGAGGCTCGGGCATCGGGGATTGAGATGCAGCGGATGGACCGGCTGTCTGGGCACAGAGATTTAGTCTCCCTGAGGAGGAGGAGGAATCCTGCTTACAGGCAGTGGCTGTGCAGAAAAAGAGGAGGGGTTCCTGGGACTTTTTTTGCCTCTCTTTTGCCTGCCTGCTCACTCTTGCCTGCACACTGGGATAATCACTCTTGTGGTGAATGGTGAAAATGTTTCCTAACAAACCCAGGTAGCTCAGTTGGTAGAGCATCAGACTCTTAATCTGAGGGTCCAGGGTTCAAGCCCCTGTCTGGGTGCTCAGCTTTTAAGGTGCCAGGAGCCAAACTCTGTTCACAGCCACACAGGGATTCCCAGAAGCTGTGGCCATTTCCTGGAAAGGTTCCTTTCCTTAGCAATCAGGAGGGAGGCCACATCTGCGGGTGCAGATAGCGCAGTCTCTGGCTGGCAGGGAGAGCTGTGGGGTCAGGTGCTGAGAAAGCCCAGAGGGGGGAGCAGCAGAGATGAGGGGAAGAGAGACAGAGAAGCAGTGAGGACAGAGCATAAGTGTAAAGGGGGCATCTGGTCTGGCTATTGTGGAGAACTTCCCTGGTTTATACATGACTCTGGTGGAATTGGCCAGTGGGAGGATCTGAGTCCCCACCCCCTTACCCAGAGGCTGCCTGACCTCCAGGACTGTTAGGATACATATGATTCAGGCCTGTCTGCAAAGGCCTGTACTTTAAGAATTTAGGTGTATTTTTATCACTTAGCTAGTTATAAAGATATAAGAGAAAGAATAAAAAATCACTGTCTGTCTGTGTAATGGCCTTCTCTCACTGTGACAGTCTGAGGCCTGGTTCTTCGGCTAAGCAGCAAAGGCAGCCATAAGGTGGTGTTAGCCAAAATGGCTCGTTTCCCCCTGGAGCTTACCTAATTACACCAAGGAGGCACGGAGACAGGAAGACAAGTACCACACCCTTTATTGATCGGTCAGCTGAGCGGGTGCTCTGATCGGCTAGTGCCAGAAGAGAGACACACCTTCCATGGCCAGATGGGCTTACCTTTATACCCCGAAACAAACAACTTAGCCTACGTTTGTCTACGTCATTTGGTTGACCTGTAGAACCTGTACATGCATCTGTTAGGGGATAATTGGATATGCAGGATACATATATCATTTTGTGGGGGCTACAAGATACATCTGTTGAGGATACATTTGTCATTCTGAAGGGGACACAAGATACATCCGTTGACCCTTTGTACTAGATACTTTGGATGCATACATGTGAACACAGCTGCATACACTTGGGGAGCCAACATATACTTGGGGAGCCAAACAAAACTGATAAGCGAAATAGCTGACTTAGGTAGATACACGGCCTTCAGTCTAATGAGTTCTGTAAGCTTTCCAACACAGTTTGGACAAGCATAACATAACTTTGGTTTACTCAGGCCTAATACGGAAAGGCTTCATTAGCACTATGATTTTTCCAACAACTCCCCCCTTTGAGAATACTCACCAAACCTTTTGGCTGAGTTTTCTCACACCTTGAGGCCAAAAAGCAATGAAGCCCTGCAGAAATATTTACAACTGCTCTTTTAAGCTTAGTCACCCCCAACCCAGGAATGAATGCATGGACAAAAGAGTGGAACCTTGTTCATTTAACAACTAAGGGATCGGGGCACTGACTATAACTCAGGTAGGTATACCCAGTGGTTTAATTTCCCAGATGTCTCGGTGAATAATTTAATCCCATATGCATCCTCCCCATGGACCCGGCAGGATTCGGTATGTGGGAGCCACACCCACCCCAACCGGTCCATATGCTTGGAAGGAGCACTGTAAATGTACACACTTCCACCCAGAAAGTGTCCAAGTATGTCTTCATGACCACAGATCAGATGGTACTCCTGATATGTCTGTAAGGGCAGTGGGTCAAGTCTGGTGCTCAAGATCACTTCAAATGGCCATCAGCTGGTCATCGAGGAAATCCTGAAATTTTAAACATACTAGATCCCACTGCAATGCCTTCCCAGCCTCAGTGATATTCAATACCATCTCTGTCAGTAACTTCTGGGTTATAGAACTAAGGGTGGAAATGACATGTAACTTACCAACTCCAGCCTATACTTAAGATAGCTGAGCTTCAAAAATAAGGCTAGTGGCCTTTTCTAGTTGGCCCAATTTCTTAGCATATTCTTGGCTTTGAAAAATAATTCAGATGACTGCAACACTATTGGCCCCAGCCCACAGGGATCTGGTCAATTCCCCTTTCTCCAGAGGAAATAACCCAGGCTCTTTGTTGTGCTAAGCTAATGGCAGCCCCTTGTGAGCAATCTGGGTATGTAAAAGTGATCTGAAAACTGGATAAAGACAATGTCATTTAAAATCCAATTAGGAAGGGCAATACATACTAAAGGATTTATCCAAAACACAGGGCGCAGCCTGTAGAATAAACCCCAAAATCCAATTAATTCCACATTCCCAAACATGGGTCCCACAAGTTTTTTTTCTGCCAGTGTATAATTCCTCGGGTTTCTTCACCAGGGTCAGTTCTCAATGTCCTTTTTAGTCAGGAATTCCTGGACTTTGGCAGTGTCAGTGAAGTGAGTGTTTCTTCTAGAAAAGTTCAAAGGCACAGTTGGTCTGTCAGTGGACAAGGGAGAGGTTAGCTAGCACGTCACCTTGTCCTTTTTCCCTGCTGTCCAGAAGCACAGTTGAACTAGAAGAAAGAATAGGCTAATCATATAGGAGAGTTCTCCTGATGTGGACGGGTCTTTTTGCAGTGAGAATCATGGGTCCAAGCAATCAGTCTTTGGCACATCACAGCGGTGTTGGTAATCAGCAGGACTCAATAAGGGCCTTTCCAGTGTGGAGCCAAAGCAGTCTTCGTTGGTGGACCTGTACATTGATCCGGTCTCCAGGTTCCATGGAGTGGCAGGGCTGCTAGGGTCTTCGGGTAGTGCGTCTTTACCTGTGTAAAAAGGAAAGCTAACACATTGCATTAGTGTCTTTGCAGATTGTACAGCCCCCCTTTTCTGGTTGTTAGCCAAGTGTCCTTGAACGAAGTCAGTGTATCTCTTTTTTTTTTTTTTTTTTTTTTTTTTTTTTGGACTGAGCTTGCTAGTTAAAGTTTTTCTCATTTAACTCGTTCTTTTTCCTTTTCCCCTTTTTGGCTTCCTTTTTTTTTTAACCTACAAAGGAAACTTTTACGTTTTACTTATACACCTTTTGACTTTTACTTTTTACTTATACACCTTTTGTTAACAATGAACACATACACATTGCTGTTATACAGTACATTAGTCTTATTATTTAATATATGCCACATATACCCTTCTACTAAAATAACATTATTACAGAGCTTTGGAACAACAAGCCAGGACAAGCACACCCACTTTGATGAGTTCATTTAATACAAGCTCTAGTTCAATAGCTTACCACCATCCCCAGCCCTCTGGCTAGAAATTTGAGGTAGCCAGAAGGATGCCATGCACAATATGGGGAGTGGGTTAACTTTTCATGTCCTCGCTTCCAAAGACTGTTAGTATGCAAATTTTAACAACAATTTTCAATTAAAAGATTTGGCCAATGTAGTTTCTTTCTCTTACTTAAGAAAATATATTAGACTTTAATAGATCACATTTTTCTGATGTATCCAAACACTTTGTATTTTAAGTTGAACAAAACAAATATCTGCATTTCAATTCAAGCCTTCTGCTTTATTTCAAACCAGACCATCCCATGAAAATATTTTTACTCTGCCAGTAAATCACGATACGTTGAATGCTGTTCAGCTGGCATTAGTTTTCTTTGATTATCTGAAAGACCAAAACAGAGGTCTACCCCTTCTGGGCAGTCAATTATTGCTTAAAATATACAAATACCCTTGTTGATTTCAGGCAAAACAAGGGAATTACCCCATATTGTCTTATATGTGTTTCATAGACAGCCCAGATTTCAGTGGCCTCTACCTTATCAGTTAGATAATTTGCATTAATACAGATGCTTTCTGGCTTGCTTTTTACTTTTAACTCCTGCTTTTAAACACTGAAAGAAAACATCACCACTTATAGTGCCTTAGAGCCTAATAAATTTTCATTTACATAGCACTGTATACATTCTTCAGCTAATTCAACAAAATTGTTCATAGCCAAATGATTGCAATCTAATAATTTCTTTGCCTGAATTTATTTACAAACATTTAAAAAAAAAAAAACACCAAGAACTTTTCTCTTTAGCATTTTTACAAAGTTCAACTACTATTCCCTCCAGCAACTACAGAGTTAACTTTTCACTCTCCTTCAGATCACTTGCTCTTTCTTTATATCACTTGCTTGGCTCCCAACAGCCACTTACCAATTCAAATCGCCATTCCAAATATCCTTCTGAGTATTTGAAATCCCCATGCTTATACTCACTTACTTCTTCCTTCCACGAGACCCTCAAAAGTTTCCAACCTGTTCTCCAAGCTCTCTGTCTGTTGCCTGCCTGCCTGGGCCCGATCCTTTTTTTTTTTTTTTGCTGAACCGTTTCTTTCATGGGCTTCTGCCCCCACCCTTCTGGTCTTTTGCCTAAAACATTTTATTCACAAGACTACCCGAGTCCTCCCGTGTGAGGCTCGCCACCTGGGCAAAATGCATGGCCCACTGGCGTTTAACTATTTAATTGCCTCTTGTAGCAAACACACTGCTGTTACGGCGTATGCTGAGCACAAATGAGTAAATTTTAACAAGTCCCTAAAGGACTGGTACTTGCTTAGCCAGGGCTTCCTTTTCTAACTGGAAGTCCTGTCTCAAGGCCTGCAACTTACCCTGGGCGCAGGTTTGAGTTGCTGCCTGGTTCATGATCTATGCTCTTAATTGCTCAATTCTAGTTATCAAATACACACATTTTTTTTTCTCCAACTACTCTATTGCCCAGTCCTGCTACGACTGGGGGTAGATCCTTTCACCTGCCACCCTTCCTGGTCAACCAGGGTGGAGAGAGGAATGCTAAACCCTTCTCCAGTTCTCAGACTTACTGCAGCTGAGAGTGGGCACACCTTTAATTATGCAATCCTCAACATATAACACCAACAGAACCAAATAAAACAAACATAAAACAACAAGGGTAAAACAAATAGATGGTGTAAATTCTACAGGGTTCCCCCATTCTCTATTGCTCACCAAACTGTGACAAATTTCTGTTACCAATTTATGCCTCATGTCAGGTGATCAGGCTGACATTGCAGGACATTGCAGGAGGATAGAGAAAATACACCATATAACCAAATTTTAAAGCTTCATTAAAATGATAAAACAACAATGGAGAGTGTTGGGAACGCTTCCACATCACTCATAAAAAATATGAATGCCCCATACTTACACATATCCAGACTGGCCACGTCTGTATATAACATTCAAAAAAGGGGAATAGGTGGACGGGAGATTATCCTGTATACAGCTTGTTCAGAATTTCCAACATGCTTCTGCTCTTGGGAAGGCTGTTCTTTTACACCCTGGAATCTCCTGCGGTGTCTCTTTCAGAGATTCTAGTCCAGGTCAGCTACCTCTGGCTTCTCCAGTGTCACCAAGCCACACCAGCACCGGCATCCGTCACAAAGTCAGACTGTTGGATCTCACCAAACAGTTAAGCTTTGCAAATGTAATCTCAGTTCTGTAACTTGTACTGCCTTTGGTTTGCTTGACCTTGAGCATAAAACAACTTTCTCTTTTTATCTCTGGGCGAAGCTGAGTTTTAAATTAACCCGTTTCTAGACAAATTGCTCACACTGTGTCAGAGGCTTTTCTTTGGTGATTAAAAGCTCCTCTGAGATATATGATCTTATCTAGATTAAAGATCCCTTTTAATGGGCATTGTTTAGATGGATCTTCACGCGTATAAAGATTCCAATTCTCTAAATACCTGCAGGTTTTAGAACCATAATGTACGTACATATAATATGCTGGGGTACCCTTAGGGGGTGAGGTGGAATGTTTAGACTGTCCCTTACCCACACGGAAAAGAAGGGGGGGAGAGAAGATGGGTTCACACGCTCCTAGACCCGGTTACAGTTTTGGCTTCCAGCATACCAATAGAACAAGAAACAAAAGTACCCCTACCAAAAAGAAAAGCCAGCCCTGGGGCTGCTCTAAGTCCCAGTAATTGTTCAGCACGGCCCACGGACTCGTGGAGTTAATGGAATTATTCATTAGCCGTGTCTGAACCTAGGTACCTTAACCAGAAAGCTTTTACCCACACACACCTTCCTATTTGTGGGTTTCTTTACCATTAGGGGCCCAATGTCCCAACCCTCACTCTTCGGGGGCGTTAATCCTCAAACCCAGGAGGTAACGCACTTACCACGCCCGGAGTGGCCACGTCTGGCAGGTGGACTCCCCTCTTCTGGTACTGTCTTGCCTCCGTGTCAGCTGGAGTTCTCTGTGGAGGGGGCGTAGCCGTCCCGGCCGATTGCGGCGACCCGGAGCTTGAGCAAACCAATAGCTCAAGGTGGCCACTCTCCTGAGCCGTCCTCGGCCGCCGGTCAGCGCCCCCAACAGGGAGAGAAGTCCCGGCGTGGAGTCGCCATTTTGTTAGCCAAAATGGCTCGTTTCCCCCTGGAGCTTACCTAATTACACCAAGGAGGCACGGAGACAGGAAGACAAGTACCACACCCTTTATTGATCGGTCAGCTGAGCGGGTGCTCTGATCGGCTAGTGCCAGAAGAGAGACACACCTTCCATGGCCAGATGGGCTTACCTTTATACCCCGAAACAAACAACTTAGCCTACGTTTGTCTACGTCATTTGGTTGACCTGTAGAACCTGTACATGCATCTGTTAGGGGATAATTGGATATGCAGGATACATATATCATTTTGTGGGGGCTACAAGATACATCTGTTGAGGATACATTTGTCATTCTGAAGGGGACACAAGATACATCCGTTGACCCTTTGTACTAGATACTTTGGATGCATACATGTGAACACAGCTGCATACACTTGGGGAGCCAACATATACTTGGGGAGCCAAACAAAACTGATAAGCGAAATAGCTGACTTAGGTAGATACACGGCCTTCAGTCTAATGAGTTCTGTAAGCTTTCCAACACAGTTTGGACAAGCATAACATAACTTTGGTTTACTCAGGCCTAATACGGAAAGGCTTCATTAGCACTATGATTTTTCCAACAGTGGGAAGTGTATGGTCACATCCTCACATTCCCAACTAATCACATTGAAATAAGGTGCGATTGGGCTGTTAGGAATACAATCCTGCCCTGATATTCCATCACCTCCAGAGAAAGGGAAACTTAGTTTGGTAGCATCCTGTCTGGCAAGAACTCACTTATCAATAGACACAGCTGGAAAACCCTTATGTCTGTACAGATGTAGTTGTGAAATCCTCCCTTCTGTATTGTTTTGTATGTTTATTTGCATGGTCTCTGTCTGGGTCTGTGATTGTTTCTGTCGGCTGTATAATTAATTTTGTTGGGTGTAACCAGTGAAGGTGGTGGAATATAACCATGTTACAGTATATTAGGACTGGTTAGTCTAGAGAAGGAGTGAGGGTGCCAGGCGGTGTGGCGGTCGGGGCCGCGTGGTGAGTGCCCCGCTGAAGCGCTGGCCGCCCCCCTTCTCTCTCCCCCCGCTCCCTCCCCTTCCCCCCACCCCACTAGACCGGGCGCGCACTCTGCAGCACAGGGAGTCCATTGGCTCCGGCCGCCCTGTAGGGTTTTTTTTTTTCCCCCTGCTTTGCCGGCCACGCCGTTGTTTTTCCCCCCACCCCCCTGCTTTACTGCTCCAGCCCCACCGTTTTTGTGTTGTCCCCCGCCACTTTGCCACTCCAGCCACATCGTGTCCCCCCCCGCTTTGCCGCTTCAGCCGCGCCGTATCCCCCACACACCCCCGCTTTGCCGCTCCACCCGTGCCGTTTTTTCCCCCCTGTTTTGTTGCTCCGGTGGCCCCACCCCATTTTTTTTTGCTTGGGGCGGCAAAAAAGCCAGAGCCGGCCCTGCCCACACCTGACTCCCTGCCATCTTTACAGGGGCCTGACAAGCTTTACTTGTGTTTGGATTCTGCAAAGCAGAGGAGCAGGTGACGTTTTCCTTCCAAGTTGTGTGTGAGTCAATCTTTGGCCCGGTCTGCACTACAAAGTTGTTTCAGCAGAATTATATTGCTCAGGTGTGTGAAAAACACACAACACTCCCTCGGTCGGCAGCTTGTGGCGGGTGCACACACTGCAATGCCACGTCTGGTGACAAAACTGCCCTGTTTTGGTGACAAAATAAAACGACTTCGATGAGAGGTCTAGAGCTTTTTGCAGCAAACTTAAAGTGACAGAGTAGATGCTGCTGTTCATTATATCACCATAACTGGCCTCCTCCAGTAACCCACAATGCCCGCCGTGAACTCGCCTGCCCTGCATTCCTGCTACAGAGCCATGGGCCCCTCCCCTTTCATCGCTCTGGGAAGTTCTCACAGCTGAGCCTGCTGCTCTGCTCCGGCAGCCAGGAGCAAATCACTGCCATGGATGCTGCTCTCTCCCGCCCTGTGAACACAGAGCAGGGTGGCGGGAGCTTCCATACATTGTAGGGGGGGCACCGGCATCCGAACTGTGACACCACCATGACACCCCTTCCCTCGAGGAGGCTCTTACCTTCTAAACAGGGACGGCTGTTTTCTTGTAAAATCACTAAAAGGGAAGGAGAAAACTCGAAAGAGGTTCCTCCTGGCGCTGACGTCCGTGAACCCGAATACTCTCTCAGTCCTCAAAGAGAGACCTGGAGAAGGAGACTTGCTGAAGCAAAGCCACAGGGGTCACTGAGGTTTCCCTGGCCCCTCGCCCCTGTCCTGCCTGCCTGATGTCAGCATCTCTCTGTGAGGTCACCACCTCCCCACCACCTTTGACCAATAGTCTGAGGTCCTGCAAAAGGCCTTTGTGATGTCACTGCCACACCCCTCCCTTGCTGGGCTAATGTCCTGCCCCTGCCCAGGCACTTTGGAGGTTTGAGCTACTCCCTGTGGATCACCCCACTCAAGGAGCGTTCGTTCTAGGCAGCAAGCCGGCTAGACAGGAAAACATCAGACGCTGCTCCCAATGCTACACTCAGTTTTTCAGAAATTAGTCGACTTTATGGCCAGAAGAGACCATTAGAGCATCTAATCTGACCCCCTGCATATCACACGCCTCCTGTATGACACAAGAGCTACTTTTGAGGCCAACATATTCCAGAAAGGCATCTAGTCTTCATTAAATGACATCAAGAGATGGTGAATCCACCACTTTCCTTGGTAGCTTGTTCCTGTGGTGAATCATCCTCGCTGTTGAATATTTGTGCCTTATTTGTAATATGAATTTGTCTCTTTTCACCTTCCAGCCATTGGATCTTGTTATGCCTTTCTCTGCGAGATTAAAGAGCCCTTTCATACCCGATCTTTTCTCTCCATTAAGGCACTTCAACACTTTAATGAAGTCACTTATCATTCATGAAGGACTCCCCGCCGCCGAATTGCCGCCTAAGATCCAGAGCGGAAGAATCTCCGGAGGCCCGGACCCCACGAGAGTTTTCCAGAGCTCCCGGAGTTAGTAAAGGACCCCGCTCCAGGAGCCCCCAAAAACTCTTGTGGGGGCCCCTGCGGGGCCCAGGGCAAATTGCTCCACTTACTCCCCCATTTGGGCAGCCCTGATGGGACCTGGAGCTACTGTCATTGCAGGACTCCTATGAGACCCTCAGCTGGTCAGTTTGCACTCTGCTCTTGGGACTCTCTCTCCTCCTCCCTTTCTGCTGCTCCTCCCCTAGACATTGAACCCAGCCCTTGCTGCTGCCAACACCAACTGGCAGAAGGGCCTATAAGTCCCCTGCCTGAGGGGAGGCCAATGCATGTGGTCGGCCATAAGCAATATGATATTTTCTGTCTTATTCTCTATCCCTTTCTTAATGATTCCCAAGATTCTCTTTGCTTTTTTGACCGTCATTGCACATTGAGTGGATGTTTTCATAGAACTATCCGCAGTGACTCCAAAATCCCTCACTTGAGTGGCAACAGCTATTTTTGGCCTCATCGTTTTATATGTATAGTTGGGATTATGTTTTCCAATGTGCATCACTTTGCATTTATCAACAAATCTGCCATTTTGTTGCCCTCTAACCCAGTTTTGTGAGCTCTTTTTGTAACTCTTCGCCGGCTGCTTTGGACTTAACTTTCCTGAGTAGTTTTGGATCATCTGCAAATGTTGCCACCTCGCTGTTTACCCCTTTTTCCAGATCATTTATAAATATGTTGAATAGCACTTGTCCCAGACCTCCTGGGGGACACCACTATTGACCTCTCTCCATTTTGAAAACTCACCATTTATTCCTACCTTGTAACCAGTTATTTACCCATGAGAGGACCTTCCCTCTCATCCCATGAGAGTGTAATAGAGCAGAATAGGGCTTCCTTGGGAGGGGGAGTGAAATGAGAATATATCAGGGGGTTGTGCACATTTATTGTCCTGGTGAAAAAGTGTGTCTGATACTCAGTCTTTGCTGCTCCTGCCGGCTGTGACTGCTGAGGACATTTTCCTTCTCTGCTCCAGGGTCTCTCTTCTGCCAGATTCTCAGCAAGTCAGGCCCCCTGCAGACTATGGCAGAGCAGTTTGGTAATAGGCTGCAGGACTCACCACATAAGAATGTAGCTGCTGTAGCACCTTGACTGTCCATGGGCCAAATCCTGCAGCCGTGGATAACCTCCCACTGATGGTGATGGGAATTGAGCCTTTGTAACTAGCTGCTGGTACCTGAGGTCTCAGCTAAGGATTAAACTGGTGGCAAACACAGCTTCAGCCAGAGCAGTGAAGGATGTAAGTGAAAGAGCAAAGCTGGCCTTGGGGAGCTGCTGCAGTCCCATCACTACAGCTGGAAGGGAGAAGAGGAAAAACTCCCTAAAGTTCTGGGAGCAGCCCCGAGAAAAGGAAATTTGTCAGTGAGATCAGTAGCAATAACTATGAAATGAAGGAGTGTTTTCTCCTCTGTGCCGACATGGCTGAATTGTGTTACTTTACTGTGAGAATAAGCTTTAAAATATCCTGCTCCAATTTCAGGATGGGTCTGTAACTATAATTGGTCTCTGTGGGAAGTGGCCTCTAGATAGTGATCTTTGGGCAGAACTGGCTGAAGAGTCTTCCTACTCACCAGGAGATCCTGGCTTGACCTGCCAGTTCTTCCTTGCTGAACCTGGCTTTTCTGTCAGGCTCCTTTCTTTTATTTCTTCTCATGAAAAGAAAAGACCTCACTACACAATCCTTGTAAGTACTTGTTCAAGACACAGAGACCCTTCCTTGCAGCTAAGTCTTGGAAAGTGTTAAGTTGTAAATCTGGAGCTGATGGAAAGGTTACCATGACTCAGAGTTGAGCTGAAGCTGCTGTGACTGAAACACAGAGCACTAATCAGTATCTGATCACAGCAGCTTGTGGGAGAAGCGCATGTTAGAAGCCCTCTGTCAGCTCAGCTGTGGCTTTCTGTGCACTGAGCCAGCCTGCTCAAGGTCTGCAAGTCTTGAGGGAAATGGGGCACATTTTTACTTTGGAATTTGAAGGTGTAGTCTTGGACCATCAAGTGGAGTGGTTGCAAGTGGCCTGCTGGGGAAGGCACCATGGCTTAGTAGGCTAAAGCACCTGTCTAGTAAACAGGAGATCCTGGGTTCAACTCCCAGTGGTGCCTCGTTCTATAGCTTTTGTCTCCTCTGCTCACATTTTCCTGTGTCTTCCTAGGAAACAGAACAGACCTCCCCTGACAATCCAAGTAATTGCTTGTGAAGGAAAAGGCTTCTTTCCAACGGAGCATTGGAGAGAATCAAATCCTCAGTCTGGAGTTGATCAAAAGGCTATTGGCATTGGCAAGGAGGTTGCTCCGGCTGCAATTTGCTGTGACAGGAGACCCTGTGTTGTGCGGCCATGCAATTCACTGGGGATATCTGTGCACAGAGCCCCTTCTAGAGGGTTCTCTGCAGGGCTTGCAGGAAATGGAGAATGACTGTCCTTTCACCTTTCATGTTATTGTTGATGAAAAATGGAGCAGTTCGGGGAGAAGTCCCAGAGCGTGGCACCATGGCAGAGCTTGCCAAGAGAGCTGCTGGATAAAGAGCAGATTCAGGATCCAGCATCCAGTGCTGCCTTGCTGAACGTGCCTCCTCTTGTCCCTTTTTGATCAATCTTTTTTGTTAACGGAGAAGCCCGACTCTGGCTAGCCATGCAAATGCTTGCAAAAGAAACGGGGCTTTTGGCTGACAACTGTCAAAAGGAGGCTTTGGATAAACATGGAAACAAGGTCAAGGTCACTGTAACTCATCTTGCATGTGCAGCTGTTGAAGCTACAAGGCAGAGCACTAAGCACAGTATTACCACGGCTGGTCACAGCAGGATCTCTGTGTGGTGGGATCCGTGGGGTACAATCCCAAACTGTGGAACTGCTCTGTCCTCTTCTCTCTCCAGCCTGGGCTGTGTCTTACAATGCTGCACTAGTGACAAGCAGCAAAACCCCCTCCATGTGCTGTGATCACTCAGCCAACAACATGCAGCAATGCACCCAACTAAGTTGCATGAATGCTCTATAAGCCACTCCTCAATTATACATAGAGACACCAGCATATCTCCCCAGCCCTCAGCCTTGCACCTCAGAAATGTACCGTCTTACACTGCTCAAAACCTCTTGAAAAGTGCAAGCTCATTAATTAATTCACCCCTTCCTCAAAAAGAAAGTGAACATGCACCAGCCTTTTTAATCTGAGCAGCTTTCCCAAGCACTTTGGACAATTTCACAAGTAAGTATAAAACATTAAAATAAGTTTATTAACTACAGAAAGATAGATTGTAAGTGATTAGAAGTGTTAGGCAGAGAGGTCAAAGTTGGTTACATAAATGAAAATAGAATCTTAGTGTGACATTCTAGACCTTTGGGGGAGCGGCTGTAACCCCCATATTCCTCATTTTCATATAATCGTGATCTTACATATAGAGCATGGCTTGTAAGGTATCAGGGGAAAGGATATGATCTGCTGAAAGTCATTTCTCTACCCATAGATGTATATCATTCACGCATATGAAGTTATGAGAATTGTGTAGTATGGTTGTCACTATGCTGTAAGCAGTGATGAGCTGCCAAAATATTAACAACCGGTTCCCTCCTTCTCACCTCACGAGGGGGTCGTGCCCCCCGGGAGGTCATGCCCCATCCAACCCCCCATGTTTTTGACACCCCCCCAGGACCCCTGACCCATCCCCCCCTTTCCCTGTCCCCTGACTGCCCTTTGCAGCCCCATCCAACTCCTCCTCTCATTCTTGATGGCCCCCCGGGACCCCTGCCCCATCCAACCACCCCTTCTCTCTGTCCCTGAGTGCCCCCACCACTGCATCCAACCCCTGCTCCTTCCTGATTGCCCCCCGGGATCCTTGCCCCCATTCAATCCCCCTGTTCCCTGCCCTCTGACCGCCCTGACCCCTATCCACCCCCCCACAACCAACCAAATACCCCCTCCCTGCTCCCTGCCCCCTTACCACACTGCCTGGGGCCAGGACCGGGTCCACTCCACCGGGACCTCAACCGGCTCTGCGGGGCCCGACTCCCTGGGCCGGGCCGGCACCGGGGCCAGAGCCACTCCGCCGGCACCGGGGCCGGAGCCGTGGGGCCCGACTCCCCGGGCTGGGCCGGCACCGGGGCCAGAGCCGCTCCGCCGGCACCGGGGCCGCAGCCGTGGGGCCCGACTCCCTGGGCCGGGCCCAAGCTGGGGGTGCTTGGCTGGGACTGGGCTGGGGCACTCGGCCAGAGCCAGAGGGAGCCATTCTGCCCCTGTGCCCAGCTTACCTGCCTGCTGCTTTTTTCTGGTTTCCCATGAACATTTGATTTGCGGGAAGCAGGGGAAGCAGAGGAGAAGGAGGGTGGAGCATTCAGGGGAGAGGGGGAGGTGAGCTGGGGCCAGGCAGACAGCTGCCTGAGCCTTTGTTAAATTTAAAAGCTTTTTAGAACCAGTTGTCCTGGAACCACTGGTTCTAAAAAGGCTTCTAAATTTAACAACCGGTTCTTGTGAATGGGTGTGAACTGGTTGGAGCTCACCACTGGCTGTAAGTTGGGGGAATCAGCCATCACCTGCATAAGACCACACATGGGGAATTGCTTAACCTTGCTTGCAAAGACACATGGTGCTGGGCCCCAGATCCAACTGAAGTCTTCAGTGTCACAGTGACCAAAGGTGTGTGCACAGAATGGGGATGGTGTATGTGTGGGTGGGTGGATGGATGGATGAATTGATTTCTCCATGTGTTTGTGTGGTTTTCTGCAAGGGTTTTGTGTGTGTGGGGGTGTTATTACAGCTCTGGGGGTTGTGTTTGTGGCTGCGCAAATGTGTGTGTGTTCATGTGGCTGGATTTGTGCATGTGTTTGCATCTGTTAGTAGTTGTGTTGATGTTAGCTGGATTTATGTGGGTGTTTGTGTATTTTAGCAATTTGTGTGTGTGTGTGGCTGGATTCATTCATGCAAAGCCCCCATACCGTCGACCCCGGTGGTGATTTCCCCATCTTACAAGGGCTGGCTGGCCTGACACTTAATCCCTCTGTGGAGTGTGGCAGGGGCTGCAGCTCACCCCCTGTGGGGCAGGAGGGCCCAGGTGTGGGGCACTGGGCTCCGATGCACCTGGAGAGAAGCTCAGGTGAGGCAGGGCAGGGCGTGTGGTGTCCGTTCTGTGTTGCCTGGTGCTGGGCCATTGCACAATCCCCAGCCACGCCGCACAGCGCACCCCGAGGGGGGCAGGGGGCCAAGCAGACGATCCAGCACAAGGGGGGTGAGGATATGTCATTGGGGGGAGGAAAAGCCTTGGGCTGCACTGGGGGAGTGCAGAGCAGGGGTGACACCCCAGAAACCTGCAGTAAAGGGATGGACAGGTGGGGTGGGTGGATAGAAGAGGCAGCGGGACTAAAATCTAAAAGGGGAGTGTGGGGTCTAGTGGTCAGAACGGGGAAGGGGGGTTGCTGGTCAGAATTCCTGGGTTCTATCTCCAGCCCTGGGAGGGGAGTGGGAGCCAGTGGTTAGGGTGTGTGTCGGGGGGGAGCCAGGACTCCTGGGTTCTCTCCCTGGCTCTGACTCTCTCTTGTGCAATCCCGCGGCAGTTACCCAACTCACCAGCGTGTGGGAGCGAGGGGCTGGGGCCGGGTTGTGACACGGCCCAGAGTCCCGTACTGCCCCTTTGTTACCCAACCGGGGCAGGGTGGGGGATGGCCTGGGAGACCTGCTAAGAAAGGCGCTTCTGGTGGTTCTGTGTGTGGGTCACGCTGCCCCCTGCTGGATAGACCCCTCTAGGTCAGAACCAGTCTCAGCCCGGGTCAGACCCTGGGAGCCCAGCCCCCTCTGTCGCCATGGCCATGTCTATTGGTCTCCTGGAAAGGTCCATTCTCATGGGTAGCTGTCCAGTGGCAGTGAGTTCCACAGGCCTCGGCACAGGCTGTGTGGGGCAGGAGGCCCTTGTGTTGGGAGCAGTGGGAGTGAACTGTGTGCGGTTGTGTCTCTGAGCACAATTGCGAATATTCTGGTGTGTGTGTGAGTGTGAGTGTGGCTGGGGGTGTGATTGTTTCTCTCTTTGGGGTTGGGCTAGCATGCCCCTCTGGGTGTGTTGTGTGTGAGTGTTCTTGGGACTGAGAGTCCCTTTGTGCGTCAATGTGTGTGTGTGTGTCACTTGCTGCAGGATACAAAATCCTGCAAAGCCACCACACACACACACACACACACACAGTGGGGCTCAGCCCCACCAGCAGGGGGCAGCAGGGACACACACGTTTCTCCTGGGCCAGCTTGGACAATTTCCCATCACGACCCGGCACAGTGCTGGTGACCCCACATGGGGGTGGGCAGTGACCGGGCGGGGGGGGGGGGCAGATGTGCTGGATTCAGAAGGAAGCACTTTGGGAAAATCAGTCAAGGCCCTTAGCAGAGCTGGGACACAGACCCAGTGACCCCTGCACCACCCTGGGAGGGGAGTGGGGTCTAGTGGTCAGAGCAGGAGGGGGCTGGGCACCAGGACCCCTGGGTTCTATCCCTGGCTCTGGGAGTGGAGGGGGTCTAGAGCAGGGGGACTGGGAGCCAGGACTCCTGGGTTCCATAGGGGAGACTGTTTTTTCCTGGGCTCCCCTCCCTAGAGATCCCAGCCCAGCCCCCTAGTGGAGAGTGAGTGGGAGCGGGGGAAGTTGCTCTCCCGCTTCAGAAACATGATTCAACCTCCCCTCCACCATGGGCTGTGACATCATGGACCTCCCCCTCCCCCCAGGCAGACAGTAGAAGCCCCACCCCACCAGAGAAGGGGGGGGTCCAGTTGCACCCACAACAATCCCACTCATGGTTGCAAAGAAACCCCCACAAACCACAGGAGTCCTGGCTCCCAGCCCTGCCCCTGAGTGGGGAGAGACGAGGCCAAGGG